>NW_014569786.1:141305-142958 GCF_001313835.1 Polistes canadensis
ATTCGATTCAGCGTCGTCGAATTACCATTATATCAAGTTTCTGGCCGGGTTGTCAAAAATTTGGCACTTTGCCTCTTATTGACTGGACTACGAGAAAAGAAAAGAAATATAATGATCGTAGGGAAATAAAAGGGGCAATAAGAGAAAAGAAATTTGAATTTCTCCTAGTCAGTTTTCCTGAACTATAACATTATATATATATATAGCGTATTGTGTGTTGCTCTCGTTTCGTCTAAAATTTAATCCAATTTAAGTTTCGAATTTCGGTCCAATCATCAAGAAGTGTTGATTTAACAATAAGCTGTAACCAAGCTTGAACGCGTAGTAGATGTTTCCCCATCGTATTAAATTTCAACACCTAGAATGTCGCAATGCGGTCCTTTTCACCTTATTCTTATAATATATAACATATGTGTATTTATTTAAACATTTCCCAGGACAAATGAAAGTACACGTATAGTTATATAGTATAATATATGCATTATAGTTACTTCGATTGTACGTTTTCCTAACTTATAGCAAATACGAGTATAATTAAGTACACAGTTTGAGAAATGTGGATGAATAGAAAGAAAATGGGAATGGGAATGGGAATGGAAGGTTTTCAATTACACGTACGTTTTTTTTTCTTTTTTTTTTTTTTAACGACCAATCCTACAGGTCGTCGTTTAGTCTTACATTAGAGATTGATCGATTAAAAATATAATAGGTGGAAAAAGAAATATATCAAATACAACAGTGTGAAGGATTAAAAAAAGATATCGATATTATCGGTAACGAGAATATAGCACGACATTTATAAATGAATATTATGCAAATAAATCTTCTAAATTATCACAAAGGAGATAGATCTTATTGTTTTCATTTTCTTTGTTTAACAATGAACAATGATTCTCCGACATATTAATTTTTCATATATACCACGTTGATTCTATAATCAAAAAACTATACAATTAACGATAATAATTAATGTGAATAAAATACGCTTAGTACAATTACAATTAGTACAAGCTAAAGATCATGGTGTAAAACATTACAAAATTAGAAATAAAATTGTGTTAAATTAGTTAACTTACCGGGTTGAGTTTCTTCGTTCCAATAGGAATCATCTAACGTGTAATCGGTGTCTGAAAAGAAAGAAATAAAATATAAGAATGAATAAACGTTCATTTTGGTTGTTTAGTTTAATATATTGTTCGTGAATCGTGTTAATAAATGTGTTTATCAATCAGGCATGCGTCAAGATAGTTGTTGTTTTATTATTTTTTAGGGTAAGGGTGGGGTGGTATCGACAGTTTTACAGATCAAAGATAATTTTGAAATGAGAGAGTGGTTTGAACAAAAATACGATTGGTTGGTTGGTTGGTTCGTCGTGAGAAAAATCAGCTGACACAACGATCTAATGTTAGGTGATGCAATCAGCCCGATCTAAATCGTGACGAGAGTCTCGATCTAAACGACGCAAGGTGTGTTTGTTTCCCTTTTATTCTTTTTTTTTCTTTCCTTTTCTTTTCTCCTTTCCCCTTTTTCTTTTTTTCTTTTCCCAAGGACCCTTACAACGCACTCATTTTACGCACCCTCGCGTCTCAACGCTTACACCCAATCAGCCAACAGTCACGGTTCGCCAACTTTTCCCTTTTTTTTTTTTTTTTT
>NW_014569786.1:144763-146688 GCF_001313835.1 Polistes canadensis
AAAAAAAAAAAAAACAAAAAAAGAGAGAGAAAAAAAGCAATAGCCAAAGCTCATGTGCATGCATCGTGTTTTCCATCATTTCGGTGAATATTTTTCTTTCTTTATCGTGTTCGGTATCATACCTAAAACCACCATGAAGCAAGACTTAAATCATTATCCGAAAAGGGAAAAATCCTACGTAAGCTCTCGAACTCGTACCAATCTAATATCCTTTTTCTACTCTCCCCCTCATATTGCTTTTCATTTCACGGGCTTTACGTTGAACGGCTTTTATAAACGGAAAATCTATTCTAACCGTAAGATAACTTTTTCCTCATCATACACATATATATATATATATATATATATATATATATATATATACACGTACAAGTGGATATGGATATATTTTGCTTATTCGTAATAAAACTTGGAATATTTTTCGTAGAATTTGAAAGTCAACAAATTTTTGTTCAATCGAACTTTTTTTCCCCATCATCCCCCACCCCGTATACGAATTTTCTTGATAGAAAAAGAAAACTAATAATATAAGTTATTATATAATATATCAATGTTATATATATAGAAAGGATTCGTGTGTTATAATTAACTAAACGGAAATAATACGTGAGTAGAATTAATAATCGATGATAAAATTAGTTCGCTTTTGAGATTATCGTGGTTAATTAATTAAGTATACTGTCGAAATAATTGTTAGATCGAGGATAGGAAACGTTTCGAGTATCGAAATATAACGAACTACTATCAAGGAATTTGATCAACGAATTATGGGATTAGTTTCTAATCTAATTGATATTATCAAATACGTTTTCTACGATACATTATATGATATGATATAATAATATCCGAAATCGGGGGGATGAATAAATAAAATTCATGATAAATAATCGAGGGTAAGGAAAAAAAAAAATGATTAACGAACGATTTGTTTCAAACGAAACGAAACGAAACGAAATGAAATGGGAAACGATGATTATAAATTAGAATAAAGAAAATTTTTCTCGACAAAATAATATTCTTCTCATTCGTTTGTCATAGCAACAACTACGAAAAATAATAATAGAAGGTTTATCATTTATTTTAATATCCCCTTCTCGACACGTCGATTCGCGGATGTCCAATAACGAGAGTGTGTGTGTGTGTGTGTGTGTGTGAGAGAGAGAGATAGAAATAGTGATGATGATCAATACTAACGAGGTTTATTACGTATGACTCGCACAAGTCAACGCACGATTTTCGTTGAAATCCAATTTCTTTTTTTTCCTTTTTTCATTTTTTTTTTTTTTTTTGGACAAGGTCGTTGAATTTTTACTGCCTTTTAATAGGGGATAAAATATTCCTATCGATAAACGGGGGTTGGGGGTTGGGGGTTGGGCTGGGAATTCGGTATTCCGATATAAATCTTTCAACGTGTTTGGCATATATTATTTTGGTATTCGATGTCGTGTGTCTAGCGATTGGTAGTATATCGGTAAACCGTTTGGACAGAATCAGAAAAAAAAATAGTGAAAAATAGCGAGAGAGAGAGAGAGAGAGAGAGATAAAGAGGGGGGAATTAGTTTTGGAAATAATCAAAATAATACACAAATAAAAAGATTTTAATATGTGCCCATAATTATGAAAATGGTTTTTTTTTTTGTAATTGTAAGTCATATATTATCTTATTTCGAGAAGATATTTCAAAAGAATTACACATTTGAACACTAATTGAATTCCACACATTTTAACTATTTGAATATTGAAATAAGAAACATTATCTAACAGTTTATTTTTTTTAACAATATCGTGTGAAAATGACATCGTATTAATTTAATTGAAAATAATATCTCGTGTGTGCAGAATAATTAATAAACTAATTTCTTTTTAAATTTTAACTTGTTAGACCATTTTTATAATTACAGGCACATATATATATATATATATAT
>NW_014569786.1:147543-150895 GCF_001313835.1 Polistes canadensis
TTTTTTTCGTTTTTCTTTCCCTCTCCCTCTCCCCCACCCCCTCATTCTCTCACTTATTCTCATATATATATATGTATCTTTATAATATATTTTTAAACGTTTCCTTATATAAGAAAATCCTCTGGAAGAAACTTGCTAAGCGTATTATCGAATGTCGCGAAACAGCTGACACAGTTTCCTAGCTAACCAGACCAGACCAAAGAGGAGAGGAGAGGAGAGGAGAAAAGAGAGGAGAAAGAAACGTGAAACGGGAGACTAAAATGCGAGGGGATAAGAATTTCTCGGCGCCATAAATGAATTTTAGTTGTTTTCTTAAGCAGCACGGGGGAATGCTGACGTGGTTGGTTGGTTGGTTGGTTGGATGGGGTAAGGGGGTGAATTTAATACGTGATACGAATTAATTGCTAACTCTTGTAAAACCGGAAAAACAAATAAGAAGTTGGGTGGATAATAATCTGACTTGTATCCGGAAATGAACGAAATTGTGGATGACCTTAGAAAATGTGGATGATGGTGGTTGGTGGTTGTGGTTAAGGTGGTGGTGGTGGATGCAAACTGAACTGCATTCTTTGCCAACTGAAGGACATTTTTGATGAACGATTTGACGCATACGTGCACACGTATCTATTCACCTAATCGTTTCATTTCTCCTGCTCTAACAATCTCGAGTGATTTCATACTTTTTCCCTTTCGAAATTTAATTCAAAGATAAAAGGATGAAAATATAGTAAAGAGGAATTAAATTGGAAAACGTTTTAAGGAAAATTCTTTTCCTCTCTCTCACTCTCTCTTTTTCCCCATTTCTATTCGCATTTTTGCTAATAACGCTAGTCGGAATTTAACAACATTTTCATAATGTAAAATATATTAATAATGTAAGCGGCTTAACGTATAAAATAAAATGAACAAAACAAAAGTAAAATAAAAGAAAAGCTTCAACGGGGGTACAATGCACCACAACGTAAAGAAGATCACGCGTCGTAATCCGTGATTTTCGATTTAAACACATTCTAGATAGATAATAAAAATCATAATAATACTCGTACCCCCGCTTTATTTCTTTATTTTCATTATTATTTTATCCCTCCTTCCCTCCCTCCTATTATTACGCGTAAACTCATTAAAAACAATAAATTTTTTTTATTTTTCTATCATTTCATCGCTAGACTTTGATAGGACGTGGGAAAAAGAAAAGGAAAGAAAATAAAAGAAAAAAGAAAGAAAAAAAGATAGATAGAAAGATAAATGAAAATAAGATAGATAGATTGAAAGATAAATCTAAAAGCGGATTTTCTAGAATTTTGCTATCGATTGTTGCGTAACAATGAAAAGGGGCGGGAAATAGAAATAGAGAAATGGAAAAGCGAAAGAAAAAGAAAGAAATAGAAGGAAGAGTGGCCAAGAGGTGGAGGAGGAGGAGGAGGAGGGGGTGGGTGGTGGCCGAGGATGGTAAGGAATGCTAGAAATAGAGAAATAGAAACTGACCGACACGGATAAGACGTGACCGAATAAAATCTAAGTCTCATTTTACGGTAAGAGTAGAAGAGTGGAGAGAACTTGGAGGGTTGGAAAGTGAAGGGGCTGGTGGAAGTGTGGGGGTGGTGGTGGTGGTGGCGAGGGGATGCGGGCGTGGTAGAAGAAGAGGAATGGAACGAACGAACGAAAGGAAAGGAAAGGAAAGGAAAGGAAAGGAAAGGAAAGAAAATAAAAGAAAATAAAAGAAAGAAAAGAAAAGAAAAGAAAAGAAGCGGCGCGGCTCGGAGCTTCTCTCAGCGAGGTCGGACTCTTTTGAATTTCTTGGCAGTCATGCCAACGTAAACCGCAACTGTAACAAATTCTCCAACGGCAACGGCAACGACGACTACGACGACGATGACGTGGACGGAGAGGGTGGTCGACGATGTTGCTGGCGATTCTAATGGGGGTGGGAAAGAGAGGGCCCAAGAAGAGAAGAGAAAAAAGAGAGAGAGATGGTAGTAGATGAAATAAACGTTGAGGGGGCTGACGACAGAGATGGATAAACAGATAATTGGATAGAAAATATGAGAGAAAGAGAGAGAGAGGGATAGAAAGTAAGTAAAGGTTGGTTGGTTGGGTTGGGTTGGGTTGGTTGGTTGGTTGCTGTGAGGGTAGAGAACAAAGTGGAGGAGTATGAAGTGTAGTAGTATAGTAGCGTAAAGGTGAAAAGAGAAAGAGAAAGAGAGAGAAGGGAGTGGAATGAAGGAGTAGTAGGGAGGAGGAGAGGGGTGTGGTGGGTTGGATCCCGGACCGTTCAGTACCATTGCATATCCCGCACATCTCGCAGGTGCAGGGCGTGGTGCCTTGTCGGCAATATCGATTACAAACCCGGGCGGTTGCGCATTCACGTCGACACGTGGACGCGCGCGGACCACCGGCACCACCACCACCAACCACCTAGACTAAATTTGTGTTGCCCTATATTTTAGGTTCCCGCACTCATCTGCCTCTCAAAGATTGATTGCTTTTTCCTCCGCCCCTGGTTTGCTGCTGCTGCTGCTACTGCTACTGCTAGTTGCTTGCTTGCTTTTGCTTGTGGACTATCCTTAGAATGAACGAACGAACGATGGACGGACAGACGGACTCGAGCTTTCCGGTAGCATCGGTACCCCCTATGAATTTATGTTCCCTGAGCAAAACGATCTAACATCTTTCTCGATCGTTTTAACCCTAACCCCAATCCCCAATCCCTTTTTCTTCCCATTTTCATCTCTTGCTTTCTTCTTTCCTATTTCTCAAAAGTATCTCTCAATACTCGCAAAGACTTTGTTAAGATATATATGTATTAGTCTCGATTTCTCGCACCGTTTCATATAAGCCGATTGCAAGTGTAATCCTGAGCTCGAAAAATCATCCCCCTTTCGTACATTTTCTTTCTTTAGGATTTCCTTCTTTCTTTTCTTTTCTTTTCTTTCTTTCTTTCTTTCCTTCTTTCACCACCTGACACGCTTTAGAAGAAATCGCTTAATCGTCGAGAAGATCCTTTTAGATAGGTCTATCTTTATAGTTAGAGTCATTTGGACGCACCGAATGTTCTCTTCCTTCTATTGGATCGATAATCCGATGGATCGTTCTCTCCTTCCTTTATCGTTCCCTTCTAGAGAGAACGTTGACCTTCGAGGCCACACCGTTCCAACCCCCCTGTCCACCCCCTTCGTTCTCACCCCTATCATGTTCTGCAGTTTGCTTATGCGAATCGCTTTACCAATACAGTCCTTACGAGTTCTGCGTAATCTACCAGCCCAGGCGTGGGAAACACACTTCATACAAAGTGTGTGAGAGAGAGAGAGAGAGAGAGAGAGAGAGAGAGAGAGAGAGAGAGAGAGAGAGAGAG
>NW_014569786.1:150998-168410 GCF_001313835.1 Polistes canadensis
AGCCCAGGCGTGGGAAACACACTTCATACAAAGTGTGTGAGAGAGAGAGAGAGAGAGAGAGAGAGAGAGAGAGAGAGAGAGAGAGAGAGAGGAAATAGGTGGAGTACTTTCTATCTCTCTCGTTCTCGTAACATCCTTCCTCTTCTCTTGCAGTAGTTCACGTCCGCTTACGGTACGGACGTCCCAATGCGTTTTCTCGGCTTCTGCGCGAAGGAAACTTGACAGTTCACGATAAAGATGTACACCAAAGGAAATAACTTTCTTTCCACTATTTTATTACTATTTCCTATCTCGCAAATTCACTTTTTCCATTTATCTCTCTCTCCTTTTCTTTCTTTTTTTTTTTTTTTTTTTTCTTTTTCTCGTAAAAATAAACCAATAAAAGTTTGAAAAAATGTTCAATACTTTATTCATCTCTCTCTTTTATATATATATATTTTATTTATATATGTTACAGTATGTTATTTATTATATTATATTTTGTTATGATGTAATTTATCAACGTATCGTCTTACCTAATGAAATTTCAACGAATAGGAAAATTATATTAGCGTCTGGTCTAGTGGACTATTTATAAAACAACCACTCGATTTTCTTCTCCCCCGTTTCACCGAGAAACCCGTTCCGTTTTATCAATGACTCGCCCAAAATAGTCTCTTCGTGTAAAGATATATATATACACAATATGTGTGTGCGTGTGCGCGCGTGTGTTTAAAGGTTCGTTCAAACGATTTTATTCTTAAAAAAAAAAGAAAAAAACATATATATATATATATAAAATATATTACAACTTATCGTTGGAATACTACATCGAATTCGTGATAACTTGTAGCAATTTTTACAGTAATTTTCATTTAATTACGTTAATTGCTTTCTATTTTTTTTTTTTTTCCTTTTTTTATGATACAAAAAAAAAACATAAAATGGTACTGACACACATTTATGACAGATTTATTTCTTTATATTCTTTTGATTATGTCGAATGAGAGGTAGGAATATTTTATAGAGGTTTTCGGTAAAACCGGTATACGAAGTTACAGAGAAGAAGATGAGGAGGGACGCAGAGGGGATGAAGGGGGGAAGGAATGAAATAGCGAAAGGGGGATGAAACGAGTACTAGACTAAATTGTGTACTTGAACTCTGGCCGGTATTTAACCTATGACTAATTAGACTGACACGTTTTGCACTGTGAACTGGTTGACAAAGCAACAACATACGATCTTACAAAATTATCATCTGACTGGCTGACTCTACTTCAACACGGTAAACTTTAACGGTTATTAACGGGAAAAAGAATAAAATGAGGATAGAAATAATGGGACAAAAGCAACAACAAAAAAGAAAATATATGAGCGTAAATAGTCGCCAGGGAGGACAGGGAGATATTTGGTTTTGTTTAAAGAAAAAAAGAAAATGAAGAGGAGGAGGAAGAAGAAGAAGAAGATGGAGAAGTTAAAAAATGAAAAAAGATATAGGATTTGCATAAACACTTATTAAACGATAATAATAATAATAATAATATCTTTTCATCGTCTATTTAAATAAATATTAATATGTATTTAAATGAATATTTATATATATATATAATCTCTGCAAGCTTTTCTTTTACACATTTATGTTAAAATATGTAGAAAAGATTATTAAATATATATATTATAATAATAATAATAATAATTCTCTCTGTGTGTGCTTAAGAGTACTTATGACGATATTAATAATAATATATCTTTCCCCATCATCCACATTTAAATAAATATTTAAATATGTACGCTTACATATATATCTACATGGTTTGCTCTTATTTTTACGCTAGAAAAAAATAGAAAAGATAATTTAAATATGTGTTATACAACGTTGCGTTTTTTTTTTTTGTATTATTATACGCATGCAAAAAATTTCTACATAATTATTTAACATTTGTAGAATTCAACCAACAACTATTATTATTACTAGAGTTTTCTATTTGTCGTAGATGCCAAATCACGAAAGCAGAATTTATGATTTCCGCGTGTTTCTAGGAAAATCTTAGCGATTGATTCTATCGTTCGATTGCATTTCCCTTTTCATTTTAACACATTATGTACGATTTAACGTTCTAACATCCTTACAAATTGTCTTGCAACTTTTTCTACAAGTTAAGAAAAGAAAAATAGAAAGAAAAGGCCTCTACGTGGAAAGAACGTGTGGGGGAGGGGAGAAGAAGAAAACTGAATTTTATTAAAATCGTGAAAAATTAAGAGGAACACATAAAAATAGAAGAAAAATAAAGTACCGTAAAATGGAAGAAAATGAAACAGACGAATAGAAATAGAAATAGAAAAATACAAAATAGAGATGGAGAAAGTGAAATAAGAGAAAGAAGATTTATTAATGCGTTCCCCGTCAAAAAGCTTCAAAAACTTGAAAGCACGGATGATAGTGCGACCGACATCGGAGACGGATATGTTTTCCGTGAACGTGGACGTAAAACTCAGCCAACCCACCCACCCACTCGCTACTAACTTATCCGCTCGAGAAACGTGCAAAACACAAGGTAAAATATACGAAAATTGAAATATTCCGTGGGAAATATTTGTCGCCCAACTATAATCGCGAGTTTTACGACTTGGTAGTTGGTCGTTAAAAAACAACTTTATATTCTTTTACTTTCCTTACCCCACGTTACAGCCTTCCCCCCCCCTTCCCTCCCTCTCCCCCTCTTTCTCTCTTTTTCCTTGGTTCGTCACGCATCTGCATGTCTACTGGTGGATAGATGAAACTTGATATATATATATATATATATATATATATTTTTTTTTTGCTTTCCTTTTTATGATACTTCTTTTAATACGGAAACGAGACAAGAAATTTTTACGACGCTTATTTTTACCTGGGACGACGAAAATGATGACAAAGATGATAACAACACCATAGGAATAATGTTTTAGGTGTAATTTCTGACGTTACGTGTTGTGACGTTCGTTTTTTAATAGGACACGAAGAGAGAGAGAGAAAAAAAGAAAAAGGAAAAAACCATATTTTTTTCTATCGCCACACTCTGGTGTATCACCAATTTTTTTTACGATTCTGTTGTTAAAATTGTAAAGATCGTATAAAAAAGAAAAAAGAATTGTGTGTGCAATAAAAGAAAGAAAAGAAAAATAATAATAATAATAATAATAATAAGAAGAAGAAGAAGAGTTTAAATATTATTATTTGTTTAAATTTTGAATCTCCTTTCGTTAACAGTGACCCATATACGAATAATTAAAGCAAAATTTTCACAGACTCCTGTAATAGTCTTAACATGCAACAACGTAAATATAACGTATGCAACGAGCGAATTTTAAATAAGGATTAATAATTGTTAATAAAAAAGGGGCAAGAATACGTCGTTGAACGAAAGTAGTAAATAATGTGTTACATTTAATATGAAATATTTCTATACGTATACTAATATCTAAAGGATGAGAACACAAAAATTCATAATTAATATGTATTTATAATAATTAGGGTGTGTGTGTGTGTGTGTGTGTGCTCTATTGGTTAATTATAAAATATAGGAAAATTATATATTATTACGATTGCGTGAGGATTATATTATTGAGACAAATTTTTCATCGAATAAAAATAAAATCTAACTAAAGCGAGTAGAAAATAAAAGAAAAAATAAGGGAAAAGAATTGACCGTACTTGTATACATATATACTGTAAGATATATAAAATATATATATATATATATATATATAGATATATTCGAGGAAACGCCCTTCACGTGAAAGTATCTCACGGCCCTTCGAGGGCAACGAGTTTTCCTGGTACACGTAACGAGACGCCTTTCCTCGAGATTTTTCACGATTCGTCGGCAGATAAAAAGCTTTATCTATCTTTCCCACCATCTCTTACTTTAAACCCCTCCCCCCTACCCTTCCCTTTAACCTTTTCCTCTTTCTATCTTTCCCATTCCTATCTTCAACCACCTTTTTCACTTCCCCCTAAACCACCCACCCACCCTCATTCTCTTTCTTCCCCCAATAGAAGCATCTGCGCATCTAACACAAGAAAGAAGAGAATAGTAATTTTTTTTCTTTTTCTTTTTCTTTTTTTTTCTTTCTTTCTTTCTTTTCCTCGACCTCACGGTTGGAAAGCTTGAACGAAAAAAATTTGTCTACGTAGACTAACAGTAATTTTATCCGGCTAATGAAGGTTCTCCTCGTTATAAGCGGTGTCACGGATCCGTTCCTACGTTCTAGGGACAAAGTTCACTTTACGGGAAAAGTAGTTACGTAGTCAGCTACCTAGTCAAATCCCATATATATTCTTTCATGCATACAACAGAGAGAACACCAGGAGTAGAACACGTACACACCATATATATATATATATATAATCTTTCTGGGATGTAACAGATGAAATATCTGAAGTTTTAAGTCACAGATATATTTAATCGTGACCGATGGATGTTGAACCCATCCTAGGTAACAAAATGATAGATAGGGAAAAGTTTTCAAACTAAACGTGTATACGTGACATATTGATATATATATATATACCTATTCATGATTATTCACCTACACATATATACACATATGTATATTTCAACACACGTATTCTAAAACGTAAGTTTCACTAGTTTACAAATTAATAATCGTTCACCTCGTACGTTAACTCACCCATCTCTCTCGTACTAACTGAAATTATTCTATGATCAACGAGAGAGTGAAACTCGGTTGAATGGTAATTGAACTACAGTTATATCTCTCCCACCCCAAAGGAGGAGTGACAGAGGGTGGGGAGGGGGAGGGCTAGGCAAATTATTAATTGAAGTGAGACCTTTAGGGGTGAATCGATCGATCACCAACATAGAACGGACGGTAAAACAAGGGTGGGGGTTGGGATTGGGAGGATCGGACGACTGACAGAAATTTACCACTTACAGGTGTATTAAATTCTCGTTAATTAATGACAAACTTTAGCTAGTGCTTCTCGTTTCCGCATCAACCAACCCCCTTCCCCCTCTCTCTTTCTTTCTTTCCTTCCTTCCTTCCTTCCTTCTCTACCCCCTTTCGTTGCTTCCCCCTGGTGTCGTTCGATGCTTGATAATCGACGTTTCGAATTTTTCTAAATTTATTTGATTTGATACTAACACGGATAATAATAATAATAATGATAATAATAATCGTGTAATAAATTTGTTACGTATATTATTAACGACGAGTTTTAGCGTTTCAATCAACGTTTAATTTAAAAATTCGTAACATCATTTTTATTCTTACGATATTTATTTATATTTTAACAAAATATATTCGCGACTGATTACGATGAAAATGAAAAAGAAAAAGGAAAAAAGATAAAAAGGAAAAAATTGGAAATCTTTTTCTAGATAATAGTAATCTCTTTTTGTACTATATATGGTGATTCCTTGTTACCGGAATACTTTATATATATATATATATATATATATGTATATATATCGGATTACATTACGCGTCCTTTATAAATATTCATAAAAATGAAAATATATTCTAACAACGCATCATCCTTCTTCGCATCGTTATAATTCAACTTTACTATACTGAATGAAAACTCGAGGCAGCTTGTTCGCTTGCTTGCTTGCTTGATCTCTCTCGTCTCTGTATATTGTGCAGCAGTAAAATGCGACGACAGATGTCGTTTGATTTACTTCGCGAACAATGCAATTTAAGTTGGCGAAACGACTCGAGTAAAGGGTACCGAATCGGAAGAAATTCGAAAGTTACGAGGACAGGATAGTACGAGACTGACGGACGTTTCGAATCTCCTATATTCATACATACATACGTAAGTCAAAACATTTACATATATACATATACATATACCTAAGATTAACATGAGAGAAGAAGAAGAAGAAGAAAGAACAAATTTCTTCAATCTTCTATATAACATAATCGAGAAAACATCATTTTCTTGATACCTTCCATCTTCCACTTTCATTATCCCTTATCTTTTTAATTTTTCCTTTTTTACTACCCCTTTCTTATATCACACGTTTTGTAATATTATTTTTAACAAGATTTTCTATTTTGGCTTAATTTTTCTCTCCCCCTCTACCCCCTTTCTCTCTCTCTCTCTCTCTCTCTCTCTCTCTCTTCTATTCTTTCTTCTTACTTATTTATCCTTAAGCGAAAAAATATTGTAGAAAGGAGAGATAGTTCGACACGATAGTAATCCCAAACCGGCAGCGACCTTTCGTAGATTCAGAAAGACTCATTCTCTCTCTCTTCTCTCTCTTCTCTCTCTCTTTCCCAGGAGTCGACGGTACGCTCGAAGCTTCTCTTCTATCTCTTCTTAATGGAGCTTCGTACGTTCGAGATAAATTACCGGCGCGGAAAACCTTTTCTCTCGTGCAAACTATTTATCCTGAACACCGGCATAGAAACGCTTTCTAATGGCAGAGTAAAGAGGGTCTGGGAAACGGGCTCGAGTTCAAGGAGAAAACAAAGCGCTATCCTCGGCCACCCCCAACCCGACCCCCAACCCCCAACCCTCCCACACTTATTTATTTCGCTCAACTTTATAATATTAATTTTTCAAATCCCTTGTTCGCGTCTCTACGCTTCATCTCTTTCTCTTATCCCTTGTCTCACCATTTTTTTCTTCTTTCTTTTTATATATATATATATATTTTATATAATTTTTTATTTCGATCCACTCTCCTCTAATTTCTTTTCATTTCTTATTTTTATCGCATTTATTTCATCATCAAAAATAATCTCTAATGGATAAGATTCAATTCATATAATTGCGATCAGATATTTATTTTTATTCATATTTCGTAATTTTCCATTTCGATCTACTATCCCCTAGAACGAACCCCCATATATCGTTCCTACAAAACCTTATCATGTACAACATATATAAAATCATTTAAGTAATAACGAAATTCTTCAATGTAATATAGAAATTTTTGGATTGTCTCATCCCAATTCTCATCAAGACATTTTAGCTCATTTTATACATACATTGTATCATTATACGTAAATTGTAGATATTTAAATATGTAACAAGTGTAATAATATATGTTGAACAATTCAGTAGGATAACCGAGATACAATGGCATTCAATTTAAAATGATCGAATGACGTGGATGGTTCGAATAAAACAACTCAATTGTCCTATCGAGATTAACGTGTCGTTTGACAGAAAATATACAAAAAGCCAATGCGTCAAACGTAAATCGTAGTGTTCTATCTATAGGATTTTTTCACGTAAATAGAAACTCCGTTAGCTAGGCAGCTAGCTTTCGTCCTACATGTTCGGCAAACGTAACGTTAAATTGCAGTCGCGTTTTCTCTCAACCCCCTTTATACTCAACCCCCCCACCCACGCCCCACCATTCTCTCCTACTACTCCCCCACACGCCCAATGCTCTTTACTCGTGGTTTAACAATGGCTTTTCTTTTCAACATCCCCGATCGAAAACATAAAAAACAAAACAAAACAAAAAAACAACCGGAAAGAGACTTCGGAAGTATTTCATTTGTCCTAACATTTGCTTCCTCTATTTTTTTCTTTTTTTTTTGTCCTTCTATTTGTATGTGTGTGTGTGTGTGTGTGTGTGTAACACTGATCTGCTTCATGCTAGCAACACATAGGAGGAATCTCGTCGTAGTTTATCCCGTTCGTGTGTTATACGTGCATATATGCAGTGCAGTGCAAATCACGTGTAGTGTGGTGTGCACGTGTTTTTTTATTTTACCCTACACACCCCACCCCTCCTCCCCGTTTCTTTCCACTTTTGTACTTTTCGCGTGTGCGTGTTTTTTTGTTTGCAGTCACCACCCCCCGGCCCCAGCACCCCTTATTCGAAACGACTCGTCGACGTGGGTCCCTCTTTTTTCTCTATTTTTCCCTTTTTTTTTTTTTTTTTTCTTTTTTTTTACACTCGTTTACAAATTAGTGAAGCTCGCTTTTATTTCTCGCTCGCGAAAATTTTTCCAACGAAAATTGGAAACCGATAGGAAAAGAGAGAACGATTAACATTGGGTGCCGGGGATTAGGGGTTGAGGGTTGGGGTTAGGGTTGGGATTGGGGGTGTAGGTGGGCACGATTTACATGTAACTATTCGCAAACTCGTAACTTCAATTTGAGATCCTTTTTTTGTTTTCTCTTTTGTTTTTTTTTTCTTCTCCCTTTTCCTTCTATCTTTCTTTTTTTCCTACTTTTTTGTTTAGTTTCAGTGTGGTTAACGTTACGTCCTTGCTCTTTTTTCATGAAGCATCGATGACGACAAAACCGTATATGTGGGGTACTTGTATTTTTTTGTCCATGTGTGCAAGCTTACGTCGTCTTGAATGGTTTGCCCCATTAACGGATCCACTATTTTGTTCCATTTTTGTTCTATTTTTCTGTTGTTTTTCTTTTTTCCTCTCCTCTCCACCCTCGTTCTTCCATCAAATTCTCCTTTCTCTACCCCCCCCCTTTCTATTTTTTCTAGCATTTTTTGTTTTTTTGTTTTCCGTAAAGCCAATTGATATTCGTTGTTTTTCGTAAGCCCTGACACAGTAATCTTCTTCTTTCTTTTTTTATGTTTTATCTGTTATTTTTATTATCTATCTTGTCCTATTATTTTGTTGAATATAATATATTTTGTGTTATTTTTCACAAAAATGATATTTATATAAATCATTTGAAACGTTCTTGTTAGATATTTTGATCGATTTTTTAAAAATAGAATAAAATTGGATGTATTCTATATTAATTTTTCTAAAATAGAAATAGAAATATATTTTCGTTCACTGTGCAATTGGAACTTATCAATTTTGTTCTACGTTAAGATAGATTTATTTTTGTTGAAACACGTAGAACGTATTTTTCTAATTTGTACTAAAAGATATTTTCGAGAATGATATATTTGAATACTATATTTAAAAAAATAAAATAAAAATATAAAAGTAATTGTATATTTTTATTCGAATTTTCAAACTTGTTTTAACCTTGTTTTCTATACTCGTGTTTTATTTTTCGTCTATTTCTCGGGCATCTTTAACAATGCAGTAGAACTTCCATTATTCCAACATCCATTATTCGAAAGTTCTACCATCCGAAATTTCTGTTATACGAACTTTCTACTATACCAACAACGTATACACTTATATCTATACTTTTATCTTTTTTTTCCTTTTTTTTGTGTTTCTTTTCTTTATCTTTTTTTTCTTTCTTTGCTACAGAATGTATTCTCCACTTTTTCAATCGATGACAACATTTACGTTTTACGTAATAATAAATTTGATTTCATTATTAAATCTCGCACGAAAAGTTAATAATAATAATAGTTAAGAATTGAAATGAGTTTGATAGAAAACAATAAACGAGTATATTCAATTGTTCTTGTTGCAATATTCATGAGTTTTGAGGAAGAAACGAAAATTCGCGTTAAATACGTGAATACGCGTTTAAGAATATTCTAATAAAAGTTAAATAACTAAGAATACATGGAATTTATTTAAAAGAAAAGAAAACAAAACAAATCTAAAATCTTCCAACCGACCATTATACGTAATAATTAATAAATTAACTAAAAAACATTGTGTCACACCTTTTGTAAATTAGTCAAACACGGTTAATAAATTCGTGTTAGTTTTCTACCACAAATGCACACGATGCACTATCCACGAATGCACACATGAACATACATACATACACATTTTTTTTAAATATACGATAAATTAATTAGACCAAAAAAATTATTACGTTCGTTCTAAACCAAAAAAAAAATTACACGCGTATGCTCGTGAATATATTTGTAGAAAAATTGTACAATAAATTAATTTAAGATAAAAAAAGAAAATGATTACGTTAGTTGCACGAGCAAACTAAAACAACAGTGTATATTTTATATTAATATTGCCGAATGTTTATTTTTAATCCAATGTGAAAAAGAAAAAGAAAAAGATAGTTCTTGTTTGAAGAAGTATCTTGTTACAATTATTGATCAAACAATGTAATCGAGAAATATTATATCCTCGGTTTATTTGGTAAAGTTTATGTAACGTAAATACGTGTTACAGTTTGTCAAAGTGTTGGTATGTTGTAACCTGGGTCACCGAGCAAAGATGTCTTCCCTTTTTCGCACGGCTCATTTCGCGAACGACGTGTATTTCCGTCACGTAAGCACCGAAGGAAATGTTGGAAGGGAAATACGAAACCTCCTGTGTGTGTTCCTTTAACTCAGAGATGTTCCGTTTCTACCGTGAAATATTCTCTTCGTTTCTTTGATAACAAAGAACAAGATGTTAGGTTACGAAAAAAAGAAAAGAAGTAAGAAGTTAAAAGAGAGAACGAAACGGAAAGATACAAAAAATTGAAGGCAAAATTTTATTTTTCAACTTTCAAATCGTTAGATCAAATTTTGTACTATTCATTTTTCTTTTTCTCATTACTTTCCGTTCTTTTTCCCATGAAATATATAAAATAATGTGGAAGTAAGAAATAAGTAAGAGGTAAGGAAAGAATGATACTAAAGTAACGGCAAAAATTGTATTTGCAACTTTAAAATTGTTAGATCATTTTTTCAAACGAAGAACAAAAAAGGGGTAAATAAATGGGGGGAAAAAAAAAGGGAATGATACAAACGGTCAAAAGAAATTCTATTTACAACTTTAAATTTCGTTAGATAATTTTGTAGTACCCTCTCTCTCTCTCTCTTATACCTATCATTTTCTTTTTAGGTTCTTTTTTTTTGCAGGTGAAGCATAAAACAAAGAACAAGAAGTGCAGAGAGAAGAAAAAATGAAGAAGATAGGAATAAGAAATAATATACAAAAGTAAAGAAATTGTATTTGCAACTTTAAAATCGTTAGATAATTTTGATCAACTTTTATTTCTCTCTCTCTCTCTCTCTCTCTTTAGTTCTTTATACAGGAGGGTCATAAAAATGTGGAACGATTACGTTCTTCTTCTTCTTCTTCTTCTTCTTCTTTTAGAATCCATTACAATTTCTCCTTTTATTCGGGCTTTAAACGAGTTCTTCGATGCTTCACCATCGTATTCCTTTAAACCTTTTTCTTATTCTCGGAAGGATCTTGATTCGAGATTTGTTCTGCTAACATTCTACTCGAAGGATGATGAGATAAGAAAAGAGAGAAAGAGAGGAAAAAGTCGTGGGAGAGAAAATAAAATCAAATAAATATGCAATCAGAAACTCTCCGAGGGAAGCGAAGGTAGTTTTCTCTTTGAACTATTCTGGTTTATTGGATTTAATCATCATTCGTATTTGTCATGATTATTTACTTTCTACGTTTGTCAGCTTAAATCCTTGCCAATTTGCTTGTAAATATAAAAACTACGTAAAACTCTGTTTGAAAATATCTTTTACGAGAGTAATGAGATATAATTAAGATCTTGAATTATTGATTAACAACAATTCCTTTAATTTTTCATTAGAAAATTAACGATTAATTATTGTCATCTTCGTGTTTAATAAAAAAAAAAACAAGCGCACACAAACAAGATGGGGAATAAATATCGTAGATACTATTATTATAATGATTAGACAAAAAAGGATCCGTTAGTATTTGTCAAAATTAGCCCAACCAGAAGTAGAATTTCATTGAGACAAATGGGGAAGATTCGATAGGGGGGTTGTGGGGTGTCGGAGTGTGAGGGTTGGGGAGATTGGCGAGTTACGAATTGAAAGGAAAATTCTTTCTTATTTTACGAAGACAAGTAAAAGAAGAAGTAGAAGAAGAATCAAAAAATAAGGAAAGAAAATTAAGGTTCTACAATGAAACCTAATCGATATAATTATCCTCCCTATTGGATTTACGATAGATAGGTCGTGTCGAAAAAAGAAAAAACAAAGAGAAAGAAACAAAAAAAAAAGGAAGAAAAGATGTAATCGTAGAAAAATTCTTTTACGTTTGAAGAAAGAAAGAAAGAAAAAAGAAAAAGGGTGGACGTTCGTTGTAAAGGCAAGAAAAAAAGGGGGACAGATGATTAACCGTGAGAAAAAAGCATTAGTCAAGCATAATCAACACGTCGCGTTGGTCAACGCTTCAAATAAACACCCACCCACCCACGTACGCACACACACATGCACATACATTCCTTTCTTTTTATTCCAGATAAAACACATACGTCGTTATGCATGTTAATAAAGGGTTGGTTGCAAGAAAAAAAAAAAAAGAAAAAGAAAGAACGATATCCATGCAAGAATAAGGAACGCGAATCGTTACAACAACAGGTTGTAACAACGATTCTTCAACTTAATTGTATAAATTGTTGTAACGTTAAAGGGTGTAAAAAAAAGAAAATGGCAAGAAGGTATTTGCATTCGTAAGAGATTTTTATGAATTAGAGGAAAGGTAAGATTTGTGATGGATTGTTAGGGAAGTTGAGGAATATGGTATAGGGACACGCTACCCTTGAATAATTCTTAAGGGGTTAGCTAGGAAGAATGATTAATCGTGCCTAAGTGGCTCACTTTCTCTGTTAGCACGCGAAACGGCCTAGAGCCGTAGGGCCTTCTTCTTCTCCCTTTTGCTTTTTTCTTTTTTTTTTTTCTTTTCCCTACGTTTATTTCTCCACTTATTTCTCTTTTTTTCTTGCTTTCTATTTCTTTTTTATTTTATTTTACTTTTCTTTTTATCGCACACTCCTTCCACACTCATTTTACGCGTTCTTTCCTGTCCTTTTTCATTTCTTTTTTTCTTTTTTTCCAGATGAAGATTTGCGCGCATTCGTTTCAGATTTCAAACGCTTTGCCATTTTGAACACCGGTAAAGCGTAGGAATTCTAAAACAAATACCACGCTCGAGTACCAAACCCATTCTTATAACCCTTCTCTTTCTTTTTCTTTTTTTTTTATCTTCTTCGTCTCTACTTCATCCCTCTTCATCTTTTATCCTTTCTTTCTTTACTTCATTGTCTTCTTCAGTAGGTCGATCATCCCTCGTTGCCTCTCTTTCTCTCTCCTCAGGTATCTTCTTTTATCTTACCCTTCGGCCCTTTTTTCTTTTCTTTTCTTCTACTTCTACTTCTACTTCTTTTTTTTCCTTGTCTAACTCTCATCGTTGTCGGTACAGTGTCTTCTATCTATCGTTTAAACATATCGTGATTTTTGTTTTGCATTTCTTGTAAAACACCCTGCATACGATAAATGAAATTCCCTGATATTCTGTTGCTAATAAAGTGTATTATTAAATTAGCAATGAAACGAAATGAAAATTCCCATTCATGTTAGCCGTCAAGTGAAAATACGATTCGAATACAATTTAATAAATTCCAAATTGTTAGATAATGAAAGGAAAAGAATTTCTGTTAATATGGTCAAACTGGTAATTGATCCTTGACATTAATTTATCGAAATTTTCATGTTGCGGAAATACTTCGGACGTAATCTAATACTTCATCTTGAATGAACGAATGAAGGTAAGGGAATATTTAAATGAAAAAGAGAGGTTAGGTATGATTGCATGCAACGATTGCAATTTAAGTGAATTCTTTGCACGCAATCAAATCGATACACGCGAACATTTATATACGATTGTGGATAATGAAACAAAAGAGTATTTTCTTTCTTCAGCAAAAAGAAAACGCGAAAATGAAAATGAAAAAATAAAGAAATAAAGATGGACGACGAATGGCAAATAAAATGGCGGCTGATTTTTTCGAGTGATTTTAACGAATGTCGGTGATCCGAAAATCAATCTAAAAGAAACAAATTAAATATAATTTGTTTCACAAAGCTCAAAGAATGTTACAAATCTTCTTATGTTAGAGGAAAAATGTTATTTAACGTTTTAATCCCTACTGAGGTAATAGAAATCGATAGCCAATATTTTTGAAATGGTCACGACGACGATGACAAGAAGGGTCGGAATTATCGGTAAGATTGGATATATATGTACGTGTGTGTGTGTATAGCTTTGCGTTCGATGATGGCAGTTTATTTCGAACGAGAACTATGATCACATATACGTTTTAATGTAATATTTTTCTACAGTCCTATTCGATTTATCACTATTCGCAACAGACTAAGATTAAATTCGTTCTCCTATTAAACTATATTGTATTATTATATTTTTTAACGATTTATTTTAGACGTTTAAATATTATTCTTTCAATGGATTTATTTTCGAGAAAAATTATATTCATTTTCCTAACAGAGATTATACATTATTACAAAACGTTCTGATACTAATGTTAACTACGCTATTCAAATATTATGTATTTGTAAGAAGAACAAAAAATTCCTTAAAAATTCTTAATACACATTTTTAAATGGGGAGGGGGAGGGGGGAGACGGGGAAAGAAAAGTAAGGAAAAGGTTTTCGAAAGGTCTCGAAAGTTTTTCGAAAAAGAAAAAAAGGTATAGAAGCTTCTTCAATTATCTTTTTTCTTTCTCTCTCATTTTTTTTTCTCCATCTCTCTCTCTCTCTTTCTCTGGCTGTTGTCATAAGAATCATCTAATCAACGTGGAAAGTTTAATTCGGTTTAACTTTGAAAACTCTCTCTCTCTCTTGGAAGTTTGATCGAATAAGATTTCGAAGTTTAAAACGAGACTATATTTTATCTCGAAACACTGCTATCACTAGAGGGTCTCCTCTGTGTTAAGTTATTACCTTGACGACCCTTTTTTTTCTCTCTCTCTCTCTCTCTCTCTTTCTATCTATCTATCTTCCTGTCTTTTTATCTCTTTCTTTTTCCTCTATCCTTAGATTTTTCTTCTTAAATCTTAATAGTTATTACCCTATTTTATGATTTATCAGATAAAAGGGAGAAGAATAAAGAGGACAGGGTTGACTGTCGACGGTCAAGAATGCGATTTAACTTAGTACTACTACACGTGGTTAGAATTTCCTTAATGCACGATGAAACTTCCCAAGCATTCGCATGGAATTTATCGATTTCTATTGGAGACTTCATTAAATGGCTATCACTGTACATTCTCTACCTTTATTATATTGTATATATATACGTACGTACGTACATGTGAATGCATACGCGTTGCATGTATGACTAATTAAGACGAGTAGTGTTGAAAAAGCAAAACAAGATAAACTATAATATATTATAATAAAAAAAAAAAATTTAATTACACGATAGAGAGAGAGAGAGAGAGAGAGAGAGAGAGAGAGAGAGAGAGAATNCATTGGACAGTGGACTGGAACGTCAGTACTGTAACCGACTACAAGAGACTGAATATATGTGAAATAGAGAGAGAGAGAGAGAGAGAGAGAGAGAATATGGAATTTAATTAATTGTTATTACAACCTACGCTTCTATTATACATGCATACATACATACATACGCGTCATTTGTATAACTAATTAAACCGAGTAAAAATAAGAAATAATAATAATAAAAAGAAAATCAAATATTCCACGCAACGTATACGAATTTTCTTATCACGTTAAAAAATCATTAATTTATCTAGATACGATACTATACTATACTATACGTATGATTAAAAAAGGGTTTACATTAATTGCGTTGATGGTTTATTCCTAAAATGCAACTCTCCTCGTTTTTTTCTTTCACCCAACACAATCATCCAACGAAAGATTATTTTAAGATATCTTCCCCGAACAATAATACGTGTATCACCGATATCGAATTCAATTACCATCGAGTGTTAGCTCGTTAGTCGTGGAAAACTCATTAATTTTCTAGAGCATTACAATTTGAACCTTCTTCTTCTTCTTTTTCTTCTTCTTTTTCTTCTTCCTTTGAGAAATCCCCGTTGCTCATTAAATGCTCGAGCATGGACGTCCTCGAATTCTCCTCCTTCCTTGTCCTCCTTGTGACTTTTAAAGTCGATTTTCTTTTCTCTACAGTGTCTGAAGTGTTCCATCATCCCCCTACAACCCTCTCACCACCCAACCCCACCCATCTATCGTTTCTTCTAAGAACGAGAACGATTCTAAGAGATACACTCTTCTCTTTCTGTGCTTCTAATATTAATTAATCAATTTGATATATTTATGAGAGAGAAATACAATGAATTGTAGTATTTCTTATTTTCACTCCCCTATCTTAGATTGTCAATTTTGTAAATGAACTATTTATATTTGTTTGCAATACGATCGTTTTGTAAAATCCAAATGAAAAAAACAAACCCGAAGTATCAATTTTTCTTCAAGGTTTACGTTCAATTATATATTTTTCTTTTTTAAAAATAATAATAATAATTCGTTCGTATTTCCAATGAAAATTTAATGATGTATAGAAATTAGATTAAAAAAGAAAAAAAAAAAAACAAATGAAATAATTTTCGAAACTATTCGAAGGTAAATTGTATATGAAACTTTGTACGCGTTATGAAAAAATACGAATGTAATAATTAATATAATTAACAACGAGTGCGCGCGATAATAACGAATGTTATTTTTCTTACTTGGATATCATTTTTCATTTTAAACGCGGATATAACATAATACATTACGCCAATATAATTAGTATCGTTAATATTATACAACCTAGAGGAATATCTCTCTCAAGATGATTTATTGAAAATTCATTCGAAGATGAAAAAAAGTGGGGAAGGATGTTGTTTGCTTTGAAAGTAAAAAAGCTTATGCCTTTTAATCGAACATCTTTTTACAAGTTTTTTTCTTTTTCCTTTCTTTCTTTTTCTTTCTCTATTACGAAGACGTGTTGAACAGTAAAAAAGAGAGAGAGAGAAACAGGTGAGATTACCAAATCGATAGAGTTTCAATTTGTAACATCCACAGGTTGGAACATTTAACACTAAACCTATCGACAGGTTGTGTACCTATACCTATTTATAACCGTAATTGATTGTATCGCCAATCTTAAACAACATTTGGATTTTATTTTTTACAATTTACCATACGTAATAATCAATCAGATAATATATATATATATATATAATATAATAAAAATAAAATCATTATAATATATTATAATTAATTAATAAATTATTATCAAATCGTATTGTGAAGAAATAACGAAACGATTAAACCAAATGGCATATTAACACCGTTACGAAATGATTCAATCGTAAAAGAATACAAAAATTATTACAAACTAAAGTAAGAAAGAAAAAGAAAAGAAAAGAAGAAATGCAAAATGTTTTTTTTAGCGATAAACAAAAATATATTATTTAAATATACGAAACACACACGTATATAGAAGAGTAATTATTATTCATTGAAAAATTATTACCTACAATATAATGCGTATATAAATCCTACAACATCATTAACTTATCCGGTTGAACGTTGGATTATTTATAGGAAATATTTTATTGCTTTTATCTATACGAAGAGAGATATTATGATGCATATGAACACGATGCACGAAACTACATAATACGATTCGTCTCTGGCCGGTACTAATAATTCTTTCTTTGATCCTTCCATTCATTCCAATTTGTTGAAACTTACTCTCCCATACACACACACACACACATATATATATATATATAT
>NW_014569786.1:168915-176004 GCF_001313835.1 Polistes canadensis
AGAGAGAGAGAGAGAGAGAGAGAGAGAGAAACATACTCGGCTTTACACCAATCGCGATAGATGTATTTCCATTCTCTGTTTCTATCTCTCTTTCACTCTCTCGGTTTAACTTGACATTTACGGGTAGGAACGATTAGAGCTTTTGCCGGATAAAGTCGTGATCTATCGAATGAGAATTTAATCGTTTCGAGAGATATACGCCAGCAGAGCGTTATCCTTGATTCCCTTTCGTCCTAGTAACTAAATACTCTCACGGTTCCCTTAACACTAACAATAAGACTCCAAATTTAATCAATATTTCAATCGAACATTTGATTTATTTTATTCTTTTTAGTATCTATGTATAAATATACACGATACATTGTTAAATACTACTGACTGTGACTGATTTTGATAAGAAATACGCATATTTGCATTGACAACAAATATAAAAGAAATTTCTGAACGCTTATAAAGCGTTCACATTTGTCTCAAAGTTTAAAATAATTCTATGAAGTATTATTTACTTTACCATATAGAAAAAATGGATAAATTAATGAAAATGAATGAAAATGAAACTAATAGAAAGAGAAAAAAAACAGAGAGAGAGAGAGAGAGAGAGAGAGAGAGAGAAAGGTAACGAAACGAAAAACATTTCATTTCGTATTTTGGTATGCGTATTTAAGTTCCTGCGTTTCAGTCGTCACAATTTAAACAAACTAACGAGAGAGGAATAGGAGATACGTATAGTTACGCGTATGCATATATACACATATGTAAATACATACTACGTATGTATATACAATATATATATATACTCGACGAGTCGTGTAACGATGTCGTTAGGTAGCCCCCGACATGTTAAAAATAGTAGGTACGAGATTACTTAGGACATAACTTTAAATTACAGAAGACCGGTGCTGCTGTTACTGTTACTGCTGTTGCTATTACTGTTGGCATCGATCGTGCACGCGCGCGCACTCATACCCTCTCTCTCTCTTTCTCTCTTTCATTCGTATTTTAATGCTACATGTGAAAAGAAGCTTTATCGAAAGAGTAAATGTAAAAGTGAGGAAGAAAGAAAGAGAGAGAGAGAGAGAGAGAGAGAGAGAGAGAGAGAGAGAGAAGGGGTGCATACTCTCTTTCCTTTTCTATTTATTACTCACTCTCTTTCTCTCTTTATTTTTTTATTTCTTTTTTGTTACCTATCACGTATATAGAGCTTTGTCGATATGCCATAATAACAGATGCATCATACATCATTACGTTGCCCGTAGCAAGTTATTTTGTACAAACGTCATACTACTATTACTACTATTATTACTACTACTACTACTACTACTCCCTTACATATTTCTTTATTTTTTATTCTTTTGTTTTAGTTTTTTATTCTTTTTTTTGGGGGGTTATTATAGATCAACGACGAATAATGTTGGATGCACAATGTGTTTTTCCTAATAACAACTTGTATCTTATTTTTCTTTCATTCATTCATTCGGATTTATCTAGACTTTATTATTATATTTCAACTATCGATTGTTTAACAGTAATATAGAATATTTATATGTAACAATACTATTAATAATATATATTTGTACATGTAAGTATATAAATGTTACATCTATAGGATAGATGCCTGTACAAATATTTGCTTCGTATCCTTACAACGTATAATAATTAATAATCACACACACACACACACACACACACACACTGTATACATGACCATGTGAAATGATCTATGTGGTAATACATACACATCAAGAATAGTACACGACGTGTACTTACGTTGACTATTCGACTCTGATCTAATTGTAAACGTTAATCCTACTCTACGCTCTAATTCCTCGACTGATTACGCTACTGTTCTCCTCGTATTATACTTGAATGTGTTTGTGTGTGTGTGCATCTTCTCAGGTTACGTAAAAATAAAAAAAAGGATACCTCTAGTGTCCTACCGAATCGATTCGATTCTATAAGGAGATCCATTTTTTTTTTTTTTTTTTTTTTCTATTTTTCTTTTAGGTGCATCCCCCTCAAGAATTTTATTTTCCAAAATAAAATAAAAAGAAAAAAAAGAATTCATACCACGAGAATTTCTTTTCAACGAAATGTTCGTGTATATATATGTGTGTGAGTGTGTGTGTGTGTAAGATAGTAGAAAAAAACTAAATTTCCGTAAAAAATTCTACGTTGAATATAAAAAGAAATAGGGAGGGGTTAGTAGGGGAGGTGGTGGGCAAGTGAGAAATACTCGAAATTGCATTCTCGAAAGTAGGATTTATATTTGGACGGAACCGAAAATAAATAAGAATTAAAATCGATCGAGGACAAATATTTTGCGCAAATAATCGTAGTATAATAAAATATATCATCGGATAGTGTAATAAAATAGAAGAAGAAGAAAAAAAAAAAGCTTTTGAATATTAGATTGCATTATATATAATATATATATCATTCTTCTTCAATTAATGTAACAGTCCAAGAAATTATAATCGTTTCTTGAATAAATTTTATACTTGGCACGAGAGTCTGTTGAAATTTATTTATACGATTACCGCGAGACCGTTCTATTTAATTCGAATATTTTCTCGTTTAACAAGAAGAAGTAGAATAAGAATAAGAATAAGAAGGGAAACGAAATGATAAATATGAATGACTATGATAAACGAAAGAAATAATAGTGATGTACAATGCACATGTTCAGAGACGGTGCGCAAAAATCACGAATAGACGTGGGTGGAAAGTGTGAATGCTCTTATTCCACTTTTTAAGGTATCAAGGGGGAAGGGAAAGGGTGGTGGTGGTGGTGGTGGTGGTGGATGAAATACGCGGCTAGGAAATAAATGCAGAATGAAACTACCCCCAGAACCCCTTCCCTGCGATTGTCTCGAGGTGCCTACGAGCGTGCTCGTGCATTAATCGATATTGCAGATATTTTCTATTTTGCTTATACGTTGTTTGCTCGCAATACTAAGAAGACACCACTACAACCACCACCACCACCACCACCACCACCACCAACTCTAACTCCCCTAACGTATTATTTGCGACACATACGCAAAAGTGTCTTTGAAACTAGGTTGCGACATGAATTTTTCCCAAAGGAGAGAGAAAATATATTAGAAAACGGTATTGCCTTATTTTCCTTTTTCAATTGAAAACTTCTTTGGAATCTTTGGAATATGATTTGTAACTCAATAAAACGCGATCGATGAAACGATTTTCTTGTATTTTCATTTTTTTTTATAATAATTTTGTTGTTGTCTATTATATATTAAAAATATATAATATATGAAATTTCGTAAAGAGAGATTGTTATATATTTATATACGAATTTTTTTGTTTGTAAAACTGCATATATAAATTCCGTGTAAATACAAAGATTGTATATATATATGTATATTTTATATTTGTTCATTATCTGTCCTTCGCGTTTGAATTCATGTCGATCGCTGATAATGCATAGATAAAACAAGAAACTTACTGGAATATTGTAAATGCGATACCTTTTTTCTTTTATTTTATTTATCTTTACGATTGATCTCATTTTTCTCTATATAATTTTGTAAAAACCGAGAATAAGTATTTATCGAACAATATTCAATTTCATTTAAATGTATCGTAGCTGTTTTTTTTTTCTTTTTTCTAATCATACAAATATATATATTATTCCTAGATTCTTATTAACATTGATTGTAATGATACAACATAATAATAGTAATAATAATAATAATAATTAAAAGAAGAGAATAAGGATTTTCTTTTATCTTGCAAGACACATAATTTGTTTGTATGAAAATATTTGATATCGCAAAGTACGATGTGAGGAGAACAGGCCGAAAAATAAAATAAAATTATAAAAAGACAAAAAAAAAGATACAACCAGAGAGAGAGAGAGAGAGAGAGAGAGAGAGAGAGAGAGAGAGAGAGAGAGAGAGAGCAGAGGTTTCTTATCGCAGTTGCAGTAGAAGAGGAATGCACACTTGCATGTTTCATGAGTGACTACGTCAGAAATGCACGTTGTTATCGATTCGGTTGATCATAAACGGTACACTTTACTGTCCCCCTGCCGGTTGCACGTACATATGTGTCTGCAGATATATTATGACATGTCACTTATAGATGAAACGTCGAGATGAGTAGTTTTGGGTGCGTGTAAAAGAGCAAAGGTCAGAGATATGCACACGCAAACGACCATGACCGATCATGACGACCATGACAACGATTCTTTCGTGTCGACAAATAAAACATTAAATTAACATCAACATACATACACGTATAATAAATAAGTATTTCTATAGAATGCCTACACACACACAGAAAGAGTTTTAAGTCAATTTATAAAATGTATATTTTCAATATATTGTGATGTTTAATGCACGACGGTAAAATAAAATAATTTCGAAAATTAAAGAATTCGTAGATAATGATTTTTAATAAGTATAGATCAATCTATTGAATTTATATCAAATGTAAAAAGGGCTAACCTTTTTATTTTTTTTTTTTCATCAAGTATAATCTAATTTTGTAATCGTATTGCTTTTCTTTTATAATACGTGCACCATTGGAGAACGTAAATAAGTAAAGGTTTGATATCTCCTACGATTCGATTAATAATTTTAGTTACTCAAAAGAGGAAGAGGAAAAGGAAGAGGAAGTGGAACGTTTCGGGAGAAGAAATGGCCTTTAATATGGATGGGGACTAGGTACACGATCGATAGGAACCTTCTATCGGGCGCGTCATCTTTACCTCGCGGCCACTTTTCGTGTTCGAGAGGTTAAAGACACGACGGAAAGAGAAAAAAGAAAGAAAAAAAAGAAAAAAGGGGGAGAAAGGGAGATATAAAGGGAAAAAAGTAGAAAAAGTAGAAGAAGAAAAAGTAGAAGGAAAGAAAAGAGACCAAAAAGATGAGAGTAGGAGGAAGAAAGGGCTACCTATGGGAGACAGATGATTAAAAAAAAAAAAAAAAGAAGAAGAAGAGAAAATGTTGAGTAGATAGAATATGAAGGAAGGAATGAAGGAAGGAAGGAAGGAAGGTAGGTAGGAAGGGACGATATTAAAATTAAATCTACCATGTGAGGTCAAATGATCGTTTCCTGTAATTAGCAAAAAAATATGTGGTAAAAATGTATAAAGTTATTACATTATTCATTTCTAAATAAAAGAAAATATATCATTAATTATATATCCAATTGAATGTGTGAAAATATCATTGCATATTATATATATACATAGGCGGCATATATGTTGGTTGCCAATACTATTATACTACTATTAAAAAACAGTATACTTTTATCTACTATTTTATTTTAACTTTTATCTACTTTGTGTGCATTACTGTTTAATTTCCGTTTTGTTTCACCTATATATTATATTGTAATATACTGTAATTAATGGTCTTTAGGGAGCTTAAGTTCTAGGATCAATAAAATATTAAATAAATAAATAAATAAATAGGTATATATTTTGATTGTTTGTTTGTTTGTATTAAATGATGATCATTTGAGCACTCACGGTAAGAATAAATATACAGGAAATCTCGTTAAGTTTAATGTTAACCAGAACGGTTTTTGTCTGTCGCGTTTAGATATTTTACGAAAACTAGTTAAAAGGTAGATCTTTAAGCGCTATCACGATCCTGGAACTATGCCAGCTTTATGTCCAACGTCTGAGATAGCAAACGGGCTATGGTTTCTAGGTGAAAACAACCTATGAGATTCTCTTTGAGAGCTACTTCTCTCTTTCCTGTGTTATCTTTTTCCTGACCACATAACGTATGCTGTTCTGTCGACTGGAATTTACCTTAATTACAATTTTACTCCAATTTTTTTTGTTTTTTCTTTTCTCTTTCTCTCTCTCTCTCTCTCTCTCTCTATTTTACAACATACGAGAAACGACACGTGCACACACTCGTCTATTCTCCAACGTGAAACAAATTCTTGGGTTTACGTATTATTTCTTCTTCTTCTTGTTCTCTGTATATTTATAATATTTTTGTGGTTGTTGTTGTTGTCTTCTCTTATTTTTTTTTTTTCTTCTTCTTCATCTTCTTTTTATCTTCTTCTAGGTAGAAGAGAAAACCGGCCAAAAGTTCACGTATTAAAAGTACCTACAAGGCCAATAAATTAGAACTGGCGCACTGCCATTTCAATCTCGTGGATCTTGCCCGAGACAAGAATGCTGAAAACTCTTCTCTCTATTTCTCTTTCTCTCTTTCTCTCTCTTTTTCGTGGGCCATCATTTTGTCGGCGAACGACTTGATTAATTGCGGGATAGAGAATCGATTGATTCGATGTGTAGTAGAAAAGAGAAGGTTTTGACGGGTGGGTGGGTGGGTGGTTGGATGACTTGGTTTTTATTTTCACGACAAGATTTTTTTTCATCTGAATAGATCTTTCCCTTCCCCCTCCGTTCCTCCTTTCTATTTTTAACTACCAAAGTCGGCACTAATTGAAAAAGTCATCACACGGTTTTTTTTCTTCTTTTTTCTTTCTTTTTTATAAACATCGTTTATATTCTATTTAATCTCTTATGGGATTTGAAATTATTGGAAATGTGTTTATAAAAGCATCGATATATTTCTTTCTCTCTCTTTCTCTCTCTTGTTTTTCTTTATACTCCCTATTTTCCGAAGATTATTTCAAAAAGTAATAGACGTGTGTGTGTGAGAGAGCAGCAGCAGCCCCAGTGTGTTTTATAGTAAACAAATAATCGCATGAATCGATATAAATTCCCGAGGCTAGCATTCATCGGATTCATTGATTACTATTCTCTGATACTCTTGTCGTAATCCAAATGTTACATTTCTAATCGTTCGTATATATATATTTTTATGTGTGTTTGACACGAACTAACACATTGACGTAATATTTTTTTCTTTTTTAAATACATTTCCACAATTGCTGCACGTTTTAATTGATCCTATTGATAACGTTATATTTTCAAAGATCATTTTCATTTCTTTTCTTTTCTTTTTTTCTAGAAATATTTCTATGGTTTTATCATTAATTTATATAAATTCTTATAATCGTATATATACTTAACATGTAAAAAAAATAAAAATGAATGCAACTATATATATATATATATATATATATTTCTCTCTA
>NW_014569786.1:176050-190290 GCF_001313835.1 Polistes canadensis
TTTTTTTCTTTTCTACAAGAACGTTGTAATCGGAAAGTGGTAGTAGGCAAGTAGTGGAACCCCAAGGTTACCACATAACGTATTCTCTTACAAGAGTGTAGTATTCGGATAAAAAAAGAAAAGAAAAGAAAAGAAATGAAAAGAAAAGAAAGGAAAAGGGTGGAGAAGAAGGTGGAGGATGGGGGTGGGAAGGAGGGATGGGGGGTGAAAAAAAAGAAAAAAAAAAGGAGCTTAAGCGCGAGTTTTGTCCCGATTTCATTCTGCCGTTTCGTTGGAGCTTGAATTGCACATATTAGGTAAGTGTCGCCCTGTATAACTCTACCAGCGACTCTCTGTCGTGTTCCGGAAAAAAATTTCTGGTATATATTTTGACCTACAGAAGAAAAAAGAAGAAATAGAAGAAGAGGAAGAATAAGAATAAGAATAAGAATAAGAGGAAGAAGAAGAAGAAGAAGAATGTTCTCAGGAGACGACTACTATGACTATAACTATGACTATAACTATGACTATGACGTTCCAAGAACGTGATTTCGAGATTCTAAGATTCTCCAGAATTACACGTCAACCATTTAAGAATTTTTGACTACTTTATATTTTGATTTTATTTTTATTTTTATTTTTCTGTTCACGACAAAAACCAACGTGCAAATTTTGATCGTTAAATGAACTTTATGGTAGATACACACATATATATATATATATACAGACACACCATGGAAATTTGAAAGCCAATAATTAAATTATTTGCATGTTACGAATGAATTTAATAAAAATTCTTTATAATTTAATCGTTGAATCGTTTAAAAAGTTATATTTCTTATTGACATAGTTTAAAGTCAAATTTCCGCATACGTATTATTGAAATGTTATTTATCGAATTTTTAACACATTTCTCCGTTTGATATTTCATAAAGTTGCATTCATACATACATATATAAATACCTATACATATATATATATATATATGTATATACATATATGTACATACTTGTACGTACATTTCCTATGATTTGATTTAAAACATTTTATTTCCATTATATCGTAGCCGTAAATAGAAATGGGCGTAGTTTCATCCCTTAAAATATATACGAACGTTTATCAATCGTTGCTGGTAGTGCTGAGGGAGGTTATTGGGATGGGGTGGGGAAGAAAAAGTAGAGAAAAATATTAAAATGTTCCTTTTATCGACTGAGAAGAGTAAAAAAGACGATTAGACTCTTATCGCGAATGTGTTTTTGTGTGTATGTGTGTATGAGTGTACAATAAACGAAAAAAACGAAATATACTCGAAATAACGAGAAACAAAGATAATTATAAGAACACGTTTAAGTAGAAAAAAAAAAAAGAAAAGAAAAGAAAAATGAATTTGATTCGATCAAAGAGTTTACTTCTACCCCTTTGCACGCACGCACGCATACTTTATCAATCGTGCAAATTTTCAGTTAGGCGTTAGGATGTTTGATTGAACACGAAGGACGCACGCATCATTGGATAAAATCGATGAACAATAATCGTCGTTCGTGCAACTACGACGATTTCTATACGACAGAGGAGGAAGCATTTGCGTGCGGTTTAACGCATTGTGACAGTTGACAAGGCTCAAACCGCACAATTAATTTAATACCTGATGTCTACAGTTCAACATTATGAATAATAAACGAGATTTTTTTTTCTTTTGTTTTCTTTTTTTTTACAATTTTTCAGTGACACACAGGCGGCATATAACATATATGCACGCACACACGAAAGGATATCTATGTATTTTCTTTTTGTTAATGTTAATTGTGTAATTAAATGTTATCTTATGTCCATTATCAGAGAATATTTAATATTTATATAATATTAATTATTCAATATAATTATTTTTTTAGATAAAAGAAAATGGAAGTATATATTTTACGTTCTAGTAAAAATTGTTAACGATTTTAGTTTTTATCGACGATTAACTCGTGCATACTGGGTGGAAATTTACGATCAGGAAAAATCGTAAAAATACTATACGATTTATTAGCCTGATTGATTTATGATACGAAAAGATATACGTGTACTTATTTTTCTTTACGGGATTCTCTTTAAGCTACTCGTCTCTTTATATATATATATATCACGAAAGTGCACCCGTTTAAGAACAATACGTGTGTGTGTGTGTGTATGTCGGTCCTTTACGATTGAAACGTTTAAGGTTTAATAAAATACAAGTCCCTTTTAATGTCACTCAAGGATACGTGTATAAAATAAGAGTATATGTCGTAGGTAATGGGGAAAGATAAGAAAATCTTAAAAGAAAACGTGGAAAAATCAGTGAACAGACGTTTTTTTGGCAATGATTTGGAAACGAATGATTGATCGGAAATTAAACGATAATTAAAATGATTAATCTTCGACGAGAGGAGAATAGTGAAAGGGTAGTATAAAATAAAAAAGAAACAACAAAATTGTTTTCCCGTAAGAATTGTCAGTGAATGGTGTATGACAACGAAGGAAGTAAAGGAAGGTAGGAAGAAAAAGTGAAAAAAAAAAGTTTGCAATAAATCTAAGAGTTTGCGTGCGAGGGTATATTAATCGTCACGAGAATAAGGGTAGTGGATGTTGGGAAAAACGTGATGCAAGAGCCGCGAGCTTTACGAGTTAACGTATCCAAGATACCATCGAGGGTGTCTGACATGTCTCGAGGCAGGCAGGCAGGCAGGCAGCTACGACGAGTTGTTGCGAGCTACGTTTTCAAACTCGATATCACCACCACTTGCTCGTAACGATCTTCAACGAGAAACTTCGAAAAATGACACAAATGGGTCATCGTGTTGAAGGGGAAAAAAAAAAAAAAAGAAAGAAAGAAAAAACGATGAAGGTAGAAAGGATTAGCACCAACTTAGTTAGGCTTGAATTTTAAATATACGATAAGAAGATTAAAAAATCCAAATTTGGATAATAGAATTGAATATAATCTTTTGATTATTTCAATTTTTTCTAGTTAACTTAATTGAGATATTATTATTAAATAAATATGAAATAATATGGAAATATATGACTCTGAACATTAACGATCGAGTTGCTGAAAAAGTTGGGCCTGATGTAGGAACGAAACGTTCAATAAAATCGAAATTAACGTTCTATATTTTTAACCTGTTCAATGTCCCTGTGATACATTTATTAATCATTTTATTTTTGGACGACGATAAACAACTAATTATCATCAAAGTGTTTGACATGTAATCTTTAATTGGTTAGGATAGAATTTTAATATGATAAGAAGATTAGGCAATACAAATTTGAGAATAATATTATGAATAATTTCAATCATATTAATAATTAAAGTATTTTCATAATAGTAATTCGGTTAAGCGCATATACAAAAAGAAATAAATATAATTATTGTTTGAATTTAATGAAATATTTTAATTTTTTCGATTATTGAAATGTTCACATAAATTCCATCCCTATCGAAAATACATCCTAAACTGAATTTCTATCGTATGATACGATCGGGGTTCATCTTAAAATCAGTCATAATCAAAGGGTTAATATGAGAAAAGAAATAAAGATTATAGGATAATCGTTTAAATTATAATTATTTATGTTGTTACGAGTTAACGTATTCAAGATACCATCGAGGGTGTCTGACATGTCTCGAGACAGCTACTACGAGTTGTTGCAAGCTACATTTTCAAACACGAAATCATCACTTGCTCGCACCGATCTTCAACGAGAAATTTAGAAACGTTAAAGTGTCATCGTTGTGCAAAAGAGAAAAAAAGATTCCAACCGATTAGGCTACAATATTCGAATACGAGAAGAAGACAAAGTAATACAGAGAGATTGGAATGATCTTATGATTACGATCTCTCTGTATTAAAAAGGTAAAAAATAAAAAGTAGGAATGAATAAACGAATGAATGAAAACATGAACCGATTGCAAGTTTCGTTTCGGGAATGTGCAAACGTCAGAGGATTTGTGATATACATCTAAAGGATTTAATAATAAATGTGTGACACAAGAGAGTATATAAAATAAACATTATAATGCAAGAGCAAACAAAATAATTAAGTTCAAATGCAATAAAAAAAAAAAAAAAGAAACAAAGGAAAAGATATAAAGATAAAAAGAGATAGAGATAGAGATAGATTTAGACTTTACCTCGCTTGGACGTGGTGTCGGCGGTGCTAATAAATCCATGTACGGCAATCACGAGAACAAAGAGTCCACAGTGTAGCCAAAACATGTTTACGTCTTAACAACATTGTTTAATTCCATTTTACATGACGCTCGTGAAACACTACGATGACGGCGCTGCTTCCGATTTTGCTCATGTCGCGCATAATAATTTCAGCGATACTACCTGGTCGCCGGTCGGATCATGAGTATAACACCCGATCTGTGTGCTGCGGTAGAGTACCGTGCACGGCTCTCTGGCGGGTGCGATTGCTAGACCAGAGAGAGAGAGAGAGAGAGAGAGAAAGAGAGAAAGAACGTGAGAGAGAGAGAGAGAGAGAGAGAGAGAGAGAGTCGTGCAACCGCGAGACTGACAGACAGAGATAGAAAGAGACCTTGCTTACTGAGATGAAGAAGAAAAACGGCTAGAGAAAGAGAGAGAGTGAGGAGTAAGATATATATATATATATATATATATATAGGTATATGTGTATGTGCAGTATAATATAGTATACGTATAAATCTATATATGTTTAAGAGAATAAAAGAAAGAAAATAGATTGGGTGAGGATGAAAGACAAAGACAGATAGATAGATAGATAGATGAATAGATGACAGATAGACAGAGAGAGAGAAATAGAGAGGGGGAGAGGGAAGGCCCGCGCTTTATCCGATAACAACCGGCACGACGACGACGATGACGACGACAACGGTGTGTGTGTGTGTGTGGTATAAAACGTTGACAACGACGGGGTCCTCTTTTAGGACATTTTCTCGATGAAGCTGGGGTACACTGGACACGCGATAAAGCACCACGCTAGCGTACTACTTCCGCGGACGTCCGCTCGGCGTTATAGGAGACGAAAAGATAAGCACCCCCTACTAACGCGCGCGGGGCCAGAGAGAGAGAGAGAAGAAGTGTCCTCCTGGTCTTGAATCACGCCTCGGCTGCCATCTTCTACCTACGCTGGGAGTCTGGAGTATGAAAATATTCTCTCTATGCTGGGGTGTTCCACTCCCACCCCCTCTCCAACCCCTCCCCACTTCCTTCTCTCTCTCTCTCTCTCTCTCTCTCTCTCTCTCTCTGTTACGCTCTTGCTCACGCTCTCTGATTCGTTCTATCTCTATCTATCCATCTTTCTTTTCCTGTCTATCTATCTATCTATCTGTCTCTATCATTATCTCTCTCTCTCTCTCTTTCCCCCCTGTGAGGTTCTTCATCCCACTCGGTCTTCTCTCTTTTTCCTCCCTTCCGAGCGCATTTCCCTCCCCTAATGGGCAGGGAGGAACCCTCTCCGACCCGCGCCCCGACACCAGCTTGGGACCACCTCTTATCGATTCCTGCGCCATTTCCCGTCATTCCTGTCAAATCAATAACCTGGCGGCGGCAGTAGCGGTGGCGACGGTGGGTACCAGTGGTGGTACTCTTGCGATGGTAGTGGTGATAGTGGTAGTATGGTGGTGGAAATACTGCTGCTTCTGCTGCTGCTGCCTCTGCTGCTGCTGCTGCTAGTGGTGGTGATTGGTGGTGGTGGTGGTGGTGGTGGTGGTGGTGGCTGTGGTGGTGGTGGGTGCCGGTTCCTTCTTTGGAACGAATCAGACGTTGCATCGCGCTAAGATAGGAAAACCGACACCAGGGGCGCTGTTGGGTGCTTCGTCGCCACTCCTCGCCAAGTGAGAAAGAGAGAAAAAGAGAGAGAGAGAGAGAGAGAGGAATATACGCGCCGGGTTCGTGGGATAGATATCGCGGGCTGGACCAAAATCAGGTTGAATACTAACTCGGTCATCGAGCAACGACTCGCAAGAGACGGCCGAGTCTGTCCGTGAAAACGCGAGCGAGCAACCAACCAACCACCCAGAGCTGCCGCTGCTTAACGCTGCTGATGCTGATGCTGATGCATTGCCCATAGTTCAGCAGCCCTCGTGATGCTGCTGCTGCTATTGGCCTCCTGCTACTACTAATGCCCGTGGAAAAAGTGGTGGGAGCCCGGCCGGGAATTTCAATCCACCCAGGGCTCCCCTGCCTACCTGCCTGCCCGCCCACCTGCTTGCCTCGTGGCACTAGATTCGATTGATGGTTAGGATCTAACTTTTCCCAGGGTACCAATTTTCGAACCCTTTCTCTCTAAGGTAGAACTTACTAGTCCTATCCTCATCCTCCTCTCCTTCTACTCCTTCTTCGTATTCTTTTTGTTTCTATCTTTTTTCCTTTAGATCTCTCTCCCTCTCTCTTTCTTTCTTTTTCTCGATGAGAGTTTAACGGATCCTCTTTCCCCTTTTGGGAACCAAACTACAAGCGTAAGTTTCGATCGTCCAAGGAATTGTCAGGTTTCCCGATAGGTAGTTATATATCAACTTGAAGGTTTGTGGTCGTCTACCCATAATGCCCTTTCCTATCTATCTATATATATATATATATCCGTGCATTCTCTGTGTGAGTTGATGCAGGTGAATGTGACTATAGTTTCTGAGAATGACGCGCGCGTCATAGTGACGTAGAACTTCGACGGTGAATGACCAACGTCACACACCGTGGATCACCTATAAAATCAGCCTTCCGTGTAAACCTGCACCGAGATATCGAGAATCCAAATAACCAATAGAAACTTACTAATAAATCCATTTTCTTTTGTTATCCATTATTTTTCTATAGAATATCATACGCGATCGCGTAAAAAAACGAATAAAATTATTTTATTTGTTTTTTTTTTTTTTTTTTTTTTTTTTTAAAAAAAAAAAATCTATATTTTATTTGTTGAAGTTATACTTCTTTTCAACACGTTTCGGGAAAAAATAATGAGAGTGAATATGTGCGCGCACAGCGACAGAAAATTAATAGCATGAAGTTTGTCGGTAATTACGATGCGCGCGCACCACGATATGAAATTAACAGCATGAAGTTAGTCGCGTCATAGCCACTTAGCTTGATGTATTATTGTTTTCACGTGTTTGATACAGTTTCTGAATACCAAATTAAATTTAAAAAATGTGCAACAATCGCACCGAATCGACGACGAAATTCAAAAACAGTAATTGACGCTGTATTTAAAAGATGTTATTGAAAAAAGAAAAACAAAACACACCACGAGTGACCCACTTCTATAAATTACAAAGATCCATATGGAAAATTAAATTTTGTTACAGGATCACATGATGTCCTCCTAAAAAGTGCCACACAAAATTGTGTTAACTCATTGTACATTGTGGCTGTTATAGCTAAACCACAAACTATTGAAATATGTTGTCAAAATATTCAATCCCCATCCTAATTTGATATTTTTCTAACCTATTTCCATAGTATGAGGTGAAGTTGTAACAGCAATATAGAACATACATGAAATACACATCAAAAAGTATTTTATATATATATGTTATTATGAAAGATTAATTATTTGCTCTTTTGTTTTAGAAAGAAGTATAATTTCTAACGCGTGCGTACATAAGTGTACACACACACCCGTACTTTTTTTTCAAGTATTATTAATTATCATTATTCGAGATATATGCCCTATAAGAATACGAAAAAGCTTTCTCGATTAATGCATTAGCAAATGATATGCTGAACGTGCAATCGATTATATAACTTTCTTTCGTTAACTCAACGTTCTCTCTCTCTCTCTCTCTTCTTTCTCTCGAAGCTTCGTTTTTACCGATTATAAACGAAGCTTTCTTGATCATGCGAAAGCTTACAAGAGAGATAGAGAGAAATATATATATATATATATATATATATCTATATATATATAGAGAGAGAGAGACGATTGCGAGCTTCGAACAAAGAATTTTTTGCTCTAATAATTTCTTTTAGATATGTCAAAGGTCGATGACGGAGATTCGCGCTCGGCACGAGTTCGAGAAAGAATGCATCCTCCTTTTTGAAGAACTTCATCGATATATATATATACATATCATATGCATGTGTCTATTTTACATAAATCGAAAGGGCTCTTCGAAAAAGATTCGTTATTCCTCCCTCTTCCTCCTCCTCCTCCTCCTCCTCCTCCTCCTTCTTCTTTTTTATTTTACATTTCTAACATTTTGATCTTTTATATTAAAACAATGAAATGAAACACGATTGAATGTGTTTGATAAAAAATATAGAAAAGAAAAAAAAAAGAAAAGGAAATAAAACATGTTAAAAAATGATTCTTCGGGAACAAATCTTTGCAAGGGAAAAGTTCAAACGTACGAAAATCGTATTTTGTTCTAGGCTGTATTGTAGAAAAAAAAATAAAATAGAAAAAGAAAACACAAAAAATAACGTCGTATAAAGGTACTAGGAAATACATTTATAATAAATATGTTATATGTGTACGATGTATTTTTACCTTAACCAAATTTTTCTTCTATTACTTCTTCTTCTTTTTCTCTCTCTCTCTTTTTCTTTTTGTTCAATTTTTATTTTTTTTTTTTTTTTGTTAAGTTCCTGAGTTTGTAATTTATATTCGTTATTGCATTATTTTTTTCGTTTAATAGGTTGAAACAAAATAATTCGGTATTGTAGGCCAGAGGAGTATTACGTTAAGCACAACAAAAGCCATTTCTACGAAGCGTTGGTAGATATTTTGTACGAATTTCACGTACCCAACGTATAAAACTTTCAAGACTCTTCTCTCTCAGTGTGAGAGAAAGACAGAGAGAAAGAGAGAGAGAGAAAGAGAGAGAGAGGGTAAAACCGAGAGCACGAGGAAGCGCACTTTGCGCGTTCCACGTTCAATGGATTATTTAATGAAAAGCATTTCGCGTGGTGAACTACAACAAGCGATTCCTTACGCCCCCAAGACGATACAACGTCCTTGGGGAGGGAGGGGGAGTTGGAGGAAAAAGAAAAAGATAAAGAAAAAGAAAAGGAAAAAGAAAATAAAGAAGAAAATTCGAAAAGTTGTATACGAGTCCTTGATTATTTCCACACCCTCGTTTTCTTTTTTTACAAACATTCCAAACAACATACCTTTTCTCTTCTATTAAATTCACCGCCTATCCACCCTCCTTCCTTCTTCCCCCTCCCCCTCCACACCCCCTCGTTATATCATCATCGTCAATGATTCACATGTTTTATTTTGCGTTTTTTATATTTTATTTTTTCCCTTCTTATAAATCCTCGCGCGTATATACATATATATATATACTTTTCGTTTCTTTTTTTGGTTATTTTTCTTTTTCTTTTTTTTTTTCTTTCAATAGACAAAAATACGACGACCTAGTTTTACGTTAGGTAAACTGTTTTAACAAACTAAAGGTCAACCGTAATTGCGCGATTAAGGAATTGAATCAAGAGATTTTATAATATTATATTAATCTATAAAAAGATTGTCAATATATTAAGATCACACGAATTGTGTGATGTGTGTATGTATGTATTATTGTAATTAAGATTCACGAAAATAAATAAATGAAACAAAATTATCCAATGCAATGATAATGATCAATCTTTCGTGATAATTTAACAAATCGTAATATGAATTATAAATAGTATAGAGTAAAAAGAAAAAAAAGAAGAAGGAATCAGTAGTACGACGTAAAAATAGTGAAACAGCAGAGTTCGGCGTGCCTTTTTCTCTTTTTTTTTTCTCTTTTCTTTTCTTTTCCTTTGGTTGATAATGGTAAAATCAGTGGGGGCAATCTTAGCAGGCAATCAATTTACTTGAAAACGGGTTTCTACGTTGGCGATTGCAAGTAGATAACGCGCTTCAAAATGGAGAGGGTGCTCTCTCGAGTGTGTGTAGATAGGGGGAAAATACCACCCCTCTCCCTCTTCCCTAAAAAGGGCCAAGTTTTGTGAAAATGACTGACGGTGGGATTATCAGATCGTACAGGGAGAAGTTCCTTTTCCTCTTTAAGTATTAAGTCTCCAAGCAAGCAAGCAAGCAAGCAAGCACACCCCGTTTTCTCGTTGAACACTTTAGGCTTACATAATTTCGTGGCTGGCCGCATTAAAACCTCGTTCAAAGTTTTCCTTTCCTTTACGTCGTCGTAGTCCCATCGTTCCTACCTTCGTTCGTTCTTATTTTCGTTCGTTCGTTCGTTCGTTCATTCGTTTGTTCGTAAACAAGAGAAGAAAAATTAGCTTGACATTAAATACCTAACCCCTCGCGCACCCTTCTACCACCGCCTAACACCCCAACCCCACGCACCCCACGCCACCAATCATTTCTATTCGTTGTATAATTTTGTAAGAATATTTTCTTTTCTTTTGTGTTTCTTTCTTATTTTTTTTTTTAACGAGTTACGAATAAAATAACGAAGAAGTAATATTTAATTGTATATCCACAACGATATTTGTTAATATTATTGTAGGTATTCATAGAATTACGCAATAACTCTGTATATTACTATTATTAACTGTACATTGGAAGGAATAATAATAATAATAATAATAATTATAATCAACAACAAGAAGAACGTGAGAACGAATTCTATAGGGATAGGTTACGCCCAGAAGTTTCATCACGACAGAGAGGATCTATTTACAATGGTTATTTTACTAGTTCTGTTAACGAGGATGAGAATCATATTCTAGCAAAGAAACAAATTAGTTTGTTATAACTTAACGAAATAGTTTCTTCCTCTATTATTTCTCATTCCATATAACACATAATATATAATTTGTTCTTGTGTGTGTGTGAAATTTTTATTTTTTTGCTTTCATAGCCATCCAAAGGTCTTAGTATAACTATATCGTTTAATTCGTATTTATATAGGCTATAATACTGTTAAGTCAAAAATACTAAGTGCTATTTAAAAAAATAAATGGTTGCCTTAAAAGACATCAAAGAAAAAAAAAAAAGAAAATTTCTTTTGAACTTTATTTTTATTGCAACGTGTATAGTCAATCAAAAATCAGATCAACTTTTGTTTCAAGTAATTTTTTCGTCAGTTTATCGCAAGTATTTGAAAAATCTTGACTAGAGTTATGTGGAACACCCTGTATATATATATATATATATATATATAAATAATAGAATAATCAACGTGAAATATAGAAATTGAAGAATTTGTTGGGATCTTGTTCAATGTAATAGTAATAATAATAATAATAATAATAATAATAATAGAAAAATGGGTCTATTCGGATGGTTAAAAAGAAAATTGTCATGCGTCACTCGATTAGATGGCTTAATTCATCCCAGGAATAATATAGAACATGAACTGTTACCATGCAAACGCGTTGCTTCCCTCCCTCTCTTTCCTTGTCAGATTCTTATGCTTCTGCTTCTGCTTATATACGCTCATATATGTGTGGGTTTTTATGCATTTGTTTGCGTAAAATGATGATAATAGAATATATATATAATATTCTATATAATATATATATATATTCTATAATTATATATATATATATATGAATAATATATATATGAATAATATATATATATTCTATAATATATATATATATATATATATATGCTATAACATTATGAGTGGGATCTAATCGTACTCTTCTTCCCTTTTCTCATCGTCATCGTTCTTGTCGTCGTAGAAAAAGAAAGAGAGGGTGAAAAAGAAAGTATACATACATACATACACACGTATATGCATACATAGACGATTTCTGTTTGGCTATGGAAAAGTTTAGCGAGGATGAGGAAAGAAGAAAAATAATATTCCTGAAAAATAATAACGTATATAACGTATCCTACTCTCTCTTGAAAATGTGTTCGATAGTCGATGACGTCGTTCGTACTCGTGTATGACGTCAAAAGAATTCAGTTTTGCTGCACTGCACTCCGTGATGCACTCGTTCAAGAAACTCACAACGTTTTGCATCTCTCTCTGTCTCTTTCTTTCTTTCTTTTTCACATTCTCATACAGTTAAAAAATGGATTAACTAATTTACTTTTCATTTTGTTCTAATGCATTATTTATATATATATATATATAATCTTGGTTTTGTGTTTTATGTGTGTATGTATTAATGTACGAGTTATAAATGTTAGTAGTTATCAAAATGATGAATGTAAATACAATATTTTCCACCTGTTGTCCCATTTGCAAATTTCATTTTAACGTGTTACGATACACGACATATTTACGAATTTATGTAAATATTTTCTATATTATTTAAAGTATGTATATATATGTACGGATGAATAAAAGTGCATATGTTGTTACATTATCTATGCTTCATTGGGACATATTGTAATCAAAAAGACACGTCGTCGACGAGATGAACTTTAACTATGTATATGTATATGTGTGTGCATATGAGTATATGATATATATATATATATATTTATAATTTTTTTATGTTTTATAACCAAAAAGCTTTTTTCTTGATCGTAATATCGTTGAAATAATATTCCATCAAAATATTTTTCATTTATTTTATGTCCAAACATTTGATCAAAATGTTTTTGATATTTCCGTTTCTCTATGTTGCATTAAGTTTTATAAAATATGTTGTTACGTGTGTGTATGTGTGTGTGTCAATCGATAAGTCATAATAGAAAAGAAGTCATAGTATATATATGATATATATTTTGTGTATGTATGTGTGTATGTGAGTATGTATGTATAGATATGTTGCTACGGTCGCATTGAATCTGGGAAAATGTCAATTAACAGAATAAATTTACACGCTGTATCGCACAATACTTGCTCGATCAAGCAAAAACGAATAACGTGTATAATACTACTTTTAAACTATCGACTTTTTCATATTCTACGACAAGTAGGTAAATCTCCCCCCCCTCCTCCCATTATGTTCTTTCTAAATTTAATCCAAAAATTTTTCATCCTTTCTATTCGCTTTATTTCTGTTTTTTTTTTTACAATTCTTGTAAAATGCAATTCTACAAAAATGTTTGCAACTACGCGATAATATTATTATAAGAATAATACTTTTAAAAAAGTAAGAAAATAATAGATAAGAAGGAAAAAGTAGTAGTAGTAGTAGTAGTAGTAAAAGATAAAAGAATATTTTTAAAAACACAAATAAGATGATGATCTGCAATCCAAATTCTATCCTTATTATTACCCCTTATCTTTTTTTTCCTCGATGATGTCTGTTTTACCTTTTCTTTTTGATCTTCATTCCACTTATCACAATTAATTAATTAATTAATTTATTTATTTATTTATTTATTTACGTATAGAGTAGGTACATTTCGGCTGCATAATTAATCCGTTATTTTCGAGGGAAAAAACAAATATTATTGAAATGTTTTTTTTTTTTTTTTTTTTTTGTTCTTTTTAAACACCCTTATTTTTGACATTATTATTATTCGACGGTACCGCAAAGTTCGTCTCTCTCTCTCTCTCTCTCTCTCTCTCTTGTGGTTTTTTCTTTCTTTTTTTTTCTTTTCTTTTTTTTTCTTTTCTTTTTTTGGCAGATTTAAAAGCTCGCGTCGAAAACGCCGAAGTTAAGTAGTAGTCACCCAAGATAAAATGATACCCCTGGTTCGCTGCTGACAGGGTTCACCAACCCCTCTCTCTCTCTCTCTCGTTGAACAACCCATCTTTTTTTTTTGTTTCTTTTTTATTTTTTTCTTCTTCGTTATCTTTTCTTTTTTTTTTTCCTTTTTCTTTTTGCAATCGTGTAAACTAGCAGTCGTGTAAAAAAACATTCGAGTAACATTAAATTTAATTCTCCTCTTTTTTTTCCCCCCCCCCTTTTTGTTTTTTTTTTTTTTGTTTAACGTTTATCTATAAGCTCACACGGTCAACACACGAATCAGATTCAATCAACAAAGACGCGTTAGAATCTGACGTTTCTGACACCACGTTGTTATTATTATTGGTCACTAAATGTTCATTTTTTTATTTTATTTTATTTTTTTTATTTTATTTTCTTTTTCTTTTTTTTCTTCATTGCATCGAACTCGTATATATTACATACATACATACATTCATATATATATATATATGCGTGTGTGTGTATGCATGTATAAATATGTAGATTTACAAGTAAAACTATGTATATATATATTATATATATATACGTGTTTATGTATAGACTATAGAATTTTTTTGGCAATTACAGGTTCTCATTAGATATTTTGTTTGTTTGTTTGTTATTTTATTTTTTTATTTTTTTTATGATTATGTATATATATATCAATCACTCTTATATATCTTCCTTTCTCTCTCT
>NW_014569786.1:190379-192879 GCF_001313835.1 Polistes canadensis
AATTACAGGTTCTCATTAGATATTTTGTTTGTTTGTTATTTACATTCTGTCATGGATTAATTAAATTTTCCATTTTATTTTATTTTTTTTTATTTTATTTTCACTCGCTAAACTTTATTTCAATCACTCTTATATATCTTCCTTTCTCTCTCTCTCTCTCTCTCTCTCTCTCTCTCTCTCTCTCTCTTTCTTCATTCACGTGTGTGTGTATATTATATATGTATATATTTATATACCGTGTATGTATATATATATATATGTATATTATTTTGTAACGTGATAAAACGTTATTAAAAAAGTCAGTACATCGTTTCGTAATGCTTAAAAAACCTTAATTTGCACTACAATAATTTTTTTTTTTTCTTATGTTTCGTTTTGACAGTGCACAGTAGGATTGCAAATATCGTGATTTACTCTTTACCGCAATAGTAATATCGTATATAATATATGCATCGTTTATATATATGTTTTTATGTATAATACCGTAATTAGTGTGCTCATGTATGTATGTATATATGTATGTCTATATATACATATATATATATTTATATATACGTATATATATATATATATATATATATAAACGAATAATATAATAATTTATGTATACATGTGTGTGAGCAACGCGACACGTCTCGTGCAAGGGAAGACCATTCGAATTCTTTTTAAGAGCCCAATTCTCTTTTTGATTTACACCATTTTTCTATTTTTTTTTTTTTTTACCTTCTTCTCCTTCTTCTTCTTCTTCTTTTTCTTCTTCTTCTTCTTCTTACCTCGTGTGTAATCCTTACCTTTCGTATTTGTAATAACATCCTAATTGATACCATACTAATTACGATACGGTAAAAGACCCTAAAACCGATCAAACATGAACTTCGCGATTTTACTTGAATTACTTTTTTTTTTCTTTCTCTCTCTCACTTCCCACCCCTTATCCGCCCCCTCCCCGACTCCCCTATTTTCTTCTCTCTCTTTTTCTTTTTGTTATATATTTATATTTTTATATATATATATATATATGTATATATATTTATATGTTTACATATGTACACATTGTATACAATGTGTATATGTGTATACATATAAATATACTTATGGGTATATTTTTGTGTGTGTTGAAATGCATTAGTATGTTTGTTGGTATGTGTATATGTATATGAATGAATATTTGTCGTATTAATTATACGACTACATCGAGTGGCGATTACATAATTTTTTTTTCCCCCTCTCTTGTTTATTTTTATTTATTTATTTATTTATTTCATTCATTCATTTTAATTACTCTTTTTTCTTTTCTTTTTTTTTTTCGTTTTCCTTCTCGTTCTCATTAAGAAATAGTTAATGGTTATTGTAATGCGGTAATGCAGATACACAGAGGTAATCAAAATGCGAGGTTGTTTATGCTATATCTTAAAAACCCTTCCTTTCCTCTTCCTCCTCCTCCCCCCCCCCAACCCTCCCCCAATTTACCTCGAACTCTTTTTTTTCCACACCCAGTATATTCCGTATTCGTTAGATATTATTTTTATTTCCTTTTGATCCTCGTAGTCTTCAACTTTAATCATTTAATATATCCTTTTTGTTTTTGTTTGTGCTCGTTCGTTCATTTATTTATTTATTTGTATTTTTGTTTATTCGTTACTTTGTTCTCCTAATTTCTTTTTATCATATTATTTTTTTACTCGATTAATATTATCTCGTTCTTCGCCAATTCGAAGGGACATTGTATTTCGCATTGGATTATTTCTAAAAAATTCGCATTGACAAATCGTAAGTATGCAAAATGTGACCCATCATTATTATTATTATTATTAATAAATTGAAACGTAAACGTATTAAATCGTGTATCCCCCCCCCCACGATCGACAAAATTTTACCAATAGCTATTATTATTTTTTTTATTCAACTATTTAATTCGTTAATATTTTTGCCAGCGAATCAAATTAATTATATTCTTGAGAAAAAGAAACAAATGAATAGAATAGAAATGAAAAAAAAAAAAAAAAATGGTGATGGGTAAAACTTTTGAATAAGATTTTTTCTGCACTATTTTCTGTTATCATTTGCCCCACAGGTGAAGTAAAATTTGTTAACCGGTACGATTACGTTTTCTCCGAGGAATGTTTCCAACAATAATGATTCCAACAATAATGATTCCAACAATAATGATTCCAACAGACTAATATCCGTCACGTTTTGTCATTTTAAAAACTGCAGATTACTTTGGTCGGCCCGTTTGCATTAATTTCAGTGCGTATACTATTTTCACTTTTTACTAAAGGATTGTAGGAGAAGGCTACATAAATAAATGCCAGAGGCCATATTTTCAGTGGGTATATAGTATCTGCATGTACCAAAAACAACAGTTACAACTTATAACAATCTTTTTATTCCTTTTTATTATTATTATTATTATTATTATTATTTTTTATTATTATTATTATTATTATTATTATTATTATTATTGTAATTATTATTATTAGTATTTAAGTTGTTTTTT
>NW_014569786.1:197879-201898 GCF_001313835.1 Polistes canadensis
GTATTAAAGTCTATCCTCCTCCTCCTCCTCGTTATCCTCGTTATTCTCTTCGGACTCCTCTTTGTATCCCGGGTGTTCCGAGATCGCATAATAATTGCCATTATAAATGACCCCCAATTCGCGTAATACGTCACCCCTGATGATGGCTTTGATCGTCCAATTGTAACACTCCTCACTTTCGCTCTCCCGATCCAATCTTTCTACGTCCAATATTTTCGAGCTTAAACGTTCTAATATGATGCCGATGTCCTTTATACTTAAATGATGCTTTTGATCTACGGTTAACTGATCGATGAGCAATAAAAACTTTTCGGAGGTGTGTATCTCGTCCTCCATAATTGTGTTCTCGGTTTCTGATTCGGAGCTGTCGTGCTCCTGATGATGATTGTGATGATGATGATGAAGATGAAAACTCCCGGCTGCGTTCGAATTGCCGGGACCTAAACGTGGACTCGATTCCTCGTCAGTTGTGTCGCGAAATCTGACGTGGCCCTTGCCCAATCCCGACCGCCTCGTCCCATCGGACAAGGACGAGGGCGGCTGGGGCGACGGGGTTTGGGTCTGGGTCTGTTGCTGTTGTTGCTGATGCGGATGATGGTGCTGCTGCTGTTGCTGCTGCTGTTGATACTGCTGATGTTGACTGTCCTGAATCGGCGAGGTTGCAACCGATTTGTGCACCGCGATCCTACGGCCCTCCTCGTGCAATGCACAACAATGAAAATCGCATTCCCCTGTGGTACCGTTGTCCGCCCCGTTAACAGGACTACCGTTCCTCGCTACCGGCTGATGTATGTGATTTGAACACTCTGGCGTGTGGATATGGATGGTCGTGCTTTCGAAAGAATTAGTTCCTTGCTTCACCAAACGACCTGGCATACTGTGCACTTGCTGCGCCTGTTGCTGCGCCTGTTGTTGCTGTTGCTGCGCTTGCTGCGAGATCAAAAAGAACGTTTTAGTTGATCGTCGCTTAACATTATTAACACATTTCTTCATTTATCTATTTTATATATATATATATTGTTCTTATTTATTTTATTTGTTTTTTGTTTTTTTTTTGTCTAATACTCTCAACATTTCTCTCTACCATATCATCATGATTTATCACAGTGATTTGGGGACCCGCGTATCTGCTTGGACCTAGCTCGCCGCCCGGCAAATGCGTTGGCTTTCCCCCATAATTCAACTTGTCAATGCTAGTTTCAATCACCAACGAGGGCCGCTGACTCCCGCTCAGATCGGCTTTCTTAGTTGGCGAATATTTAGAGGACTGGGCATCCGCGCCCTTCGACTGCGATTGAACCTGCGACGACGACGACGAACGTTGGTCCCAGTGTAGGACCACTGTGACTCGTCCCTTATTGTCCATAATTTTCCACGATGGCGTCTCATCGTGCAGCTCCAGGGCGTGGATTGTTTCGCAAACTATTTTCGGTATCGCTGATATCGCTGAAAATTATTATGACAATATATATATATATATATGTATATGTATTTATCTCTGTCTTTTATATTAAATATTAATATATTAATTATACGAACACAATGTGTGTATGTGTGTGTGTGTGTGTGTTTGTGTTTAATATGAACATATAACAGAGAGATGAACAAATAAATCTAACAGTATAATTGTATCGACATTACTTTTCTCATATACATTTTCGATCATACTTATTACAAAACTATTGCGAGTCAAATATTGTAAAATGTCGACAATCGTGCATAGACAAACGAATCAAATATTGCATCGGGGAAAGAATTTAAACTGATTGCACTTTTAATGACCCCTATTATCTATTATATTCTCAACCTTTTAACAACGACACGCTTATTCCTCGTGATTCTCTCTCTCTCTCTCTCTCATCTATATAATAATAATAATTATTTGCAAGATTTAATTAGACGTTGCTGTTCTCTTCTATAAGGGTGACAACGCCTTTTAACTCGAGAAATTATTTTAACGTTACGTTATAACGATTCGATACCGATGAGAAATGTCAAACGTTATATATTTTATTATATTATATTATATATTATATAAGCAAAAAATAGATGTCAAGCTTAATTAATGTTAATAATCTTTTGCATCGTCGAAGTAACATAGTTTGTCGGCATTCTTCAAAGTCCTGTATACACCACCCTAGGATTAGGTCACATCCATACTTTTAATATTACTTTTTAACATTTAACGTTGCTTTGCGTTGCGTTGCATTTCATTGCATTTCATTGCATTGCATTGCATTTAAAAACTCTTGCCAGACTTACTTAAGAGATAAAACGTGATTATACCTTTAAAGGGTTTTACTACTTCCAGATAAAGAATCAACCACGGTCAGAATACAAAGAAGACAAATAATGTTTTATTATAAGAGAAACGCCCACACGGTTAGTCCTTTCCCTTTATTTTCCACTAGATTTCTATATATATATATATCACTATCTCTCTCCCTCTCTCTGTCTCTCTCTCGTTCTCTCCGTTAAAAGACAAAGCTAACGAGCTTGTCCGTGTACATTTTTTTTCCTTGCACTTTTTTTATTTTTCTTTTTTTCTTTTTTTTGTTATTTTTATTAAGCTTCGTTAATGTACCTTCATCAAGAAGAAGAAGAAGAAGAAGAATAGAGGGTGTACAGAAAAACGTTGTCTATATCGTTAACTAACCACCCCCCAACCCCCGGTTACGTTTTATCTCTTTTCATTTTTCTTTCTTTCTATACACAGTCTGATAGTAAATATGAACAACAAGAAGAAAAAAGACTTAGAAACATGAAAGGAATCCATGGGATTTTGTTCGATTGGCTTTTAACGATTCAATTATTTACAATTTAATATTAAAAAATTAATATTAACAAAAATTCCTAAGATTTTTCTCTAACGAGAGGATCTCTTATTTATTATCCTGTTGTTCCTGTGCATATTATATACGTGTGTGTGTGTGTGTGTGTGTGTGTGTGTGTGCGCGTTTGTATCTTTATATGTCATTTTAAATATGAGAGTGTTATTATAGGAAGGGTTGAAAATAAATAATATGTACCGGCTCGTATGATGTCAACCCCAGTTGGACACCACCGTTCACCATGCCGCAATAAAAGTAAAATCGTATTATTGGCTAGTGTCTTGAAGTATTCACCGTCTTCAACTTGGGTCCCGTCAGATTCCAATACTAAAGAAACATTCTCGTTCTGCGGTACGCCTAATTTTTCTTTACCTATTGAAATAAAACAAACAAACAAAAAAAAAAACAAACATGAAAAAAAATATTATCATTAATACGTATGTGAGATTAATTCGTATCATCGATACGCGAGATATTTTGAAATGGGACAATTATGTTCGGGGGTGTGGGTGGGTGTAGTATGGGGTTGGAGGGGTTGGGAATATCGAGACGACGTTTACGATCGATATTATATATATATATATATATATATCATATATTATATTTTATTTAATTTCGTATTATTTTTTCAAGAGAAAAATTTTAGATTGCTCGTCTAATGATTATTTTATACGTGGATTGATATGTTTTTTCTTTTTTTTTTTTTTACTTTATTTCTTTTTCGATCATCCCACAAACCACGACACGCGTTTAATTTATTTGTAAATATAATTTTATTGATTCTTTCACTTCACTTATTTACACAGCTGTTGTGTTTATCTCTCTCTCTCTCTCTCTCTCTCTCTCTCTCTCTCTCTCTCTCTCTCTCTCTCTCTCACTTTCTCTCTTTCTCTTTGTCTCTCTCTTTTTTTATCGAATTTTAATTGATTTGAGAACGAAACGTTCATAAATGATACAACCGATATATCAAACGGTCAATTTTTGAAAAAGTTCTGGCAATTTAAAAATAAAAGAGCGGTTTTTTTCAAAAATTCATAACTTTTTTTTAGTCGGGAAAAAAAATTTGAAAAAATTCTGAAAAATAACTTTCGGGGGGTAGAAAAAGATAGAAAATTTTCAGCGAATTCAAAGAGGGTCAGGTAAAAAATTTGTCGATTTGACATGGAATGACCCATATATATATATATA
>NW_014569786.1:202328-247088 GCF_001313835.1 Polistes canadensis
GCTTTTTCTTTTCTTTCCTTTCTTTCATTTTACACTCTTTCTCTCTCTCTCTCTCTCTCTCTCTTTCTCACACACTTCTTCTTTAGTTTTTTTTTTTTTTTTTTTTTAAAAAAAGCAATCGTTCGTAGGCAATCTCGACGTGAATATAAAAAAAGAAAAGGGTTAGAAAATAGAAATTCTTTGGTCAGGGTAACGCGTGTATTACGTGTACACACTTTTTACGTACGTACGATGCACATCATACGTGGCAAGGTGAAAAAGGATAGGAAAGGAAAGGAAAAAAAGAAGAAAATAGAAAAAAAAAATATTAAAGGCCAGGTAGGTAGGTAGGTAGGTAGGTAGGTAGGTAGGTAGGTGGTATGCGTAGTGTTATCGGATAGGATAGTAAGACTTTTAAACTGTCCGTAGATAATGCTTATCACCTCGATGTTAAGTGAAGTGTCTCTACCGGGTCAACGGGAAAGTAATCTACCCTGTATCCTCCTTTATACGCAGTGACTAAGTAGAACGGATGAGATAAATCAAGTTTACCTTATACCCTACCCTACCCTACCCTATTTTACCTACCCTACCTACTACACCTCCACCACCACCACCACCTATCACAGCTGAGAAAAATAACTATCCAATCGTAACTCAAACTTTTATCGATTAATAATAATAATAATAATAATAATAAAAAACAAGAAGATAAAGAAGAAACAAACAAAAAAAAAATAACATTATTTCATCAATTTCAAACGTACGAGATATCTCATTCGAGAAATCTCGCTCAGAGAATTAAGATAATACAATTGAAAAATTCGTGTTCGATAAAGGTAAAACTCGATTAAAGTGTTCAAATAAAATTCAAACAATAATAATATAATGATGAAAAGTAAAGATTAAAAAAAAAAAAAAACAACAAAAGGAATAGAAGAATAGGACAATTACGGGGAAGGGGGAAGGGGAGGGTTGAGAGGAGATGGGAAGGAGGATGATGACATTCTCGGGAGACCAATTCTCAGGTTAAAGATCTTAAACTTTGGGTGTCAAGTTTAAATTTTAATCGATAGGTGTGTCCGGTGCAGCAGCAGCAGCAGCACACCTTGTCGTATCACCACCTACATGCACTCGTTGTTCTTTCTTTCTCTTGTCAGTTCGTTTCTTTTACTCTCCGGGGGAAGCAAAATTTGAAGAAAAAGAATAAGGAGTATAAGAAAAAAAAAAAAAAAAAAAAAAAAAAGGGGGAAGTAAGAGAGTGAAGAAAAAATTAGACGAAGACAGAGAGTACGGGGGGAGGGTGGGGAGGGGAGGGGAGGGGGTTGAAAGAAAAAGAAAAAGAGTAAGAGAAGGAGAGAAACAGGAATTAACTCTAAACTGCTTTTAATTGCAACGTCTCATATATTATGAGCTTTACTGTAATTCTTCGCCCTCCGCCGACGTTTTACTTCGTTCCGTATCATTTAGCCTCTTGTGCAACAGCATGGCGATCTAATTGCAGTGCTGCTTTACCTTTTCTTATTAGAGAGTAGAAGTAGTAGTAGTAGTAGTAGTAGTAGTAGTAGTAATAATAGTAATAGTAGTAACGGAGTTTCTCGCGGAAACAAAACAAAAAAATTAAAGCACTAAAAAATGAATATACATATATGATATATATGTATGTATATATATTAGGTTGTCCCATAAGTTCTTTCCGCACCATACTATGTATGACTTCCAGCCTACTATGTTCGTAGGACATGCAGAAATAAAAATGTACCACGATGAATATTTTGTTAAGTAAGTCTTAAAAATTGTAGAAATAGGGCATAATGAGAGATGCAAAAAAGGTAATAAGAGCAGAATTGTTCGTATATAATACAGTAAATTAATCTTAAACAATAAATATCGTCTATTGAATTCGTATCAAGAAAAATAAAGGAATGAACTTATGGGACAACCTAATATCTTGCGCGCACAGATGGGAATATATATATATACGCAGGTGGGGTTTCTTTTTTATATTTTTCTTTTTCTCTTCTTTTCTTTTCTTCATCTTTTCTTTTTTTCTTTTCTTATTTTCCATCGATAAAGGAATATCATTACCCATCATCCCTCTTCGCGTAATATCAATTTTACTTCGGTGACGTTACAAAAGCGGTAAAGACACGACGAAGGGGAAAGGGTGTATCGGAGGAAGGGTGGAAGGGTGGGAGGGAGAGAGGGTGGTTCTTCGTCGAATAACGCGCTGTCTCTCCTATCCGATAATAGAAAAGAGGAATAGATCAAATCGAAAGTAGAAAAAGAAAAAGAAAATGAAGGATAGATAAGAAGAAGAAGAAGAAGAAGAAGAAGAAGAAATAGAAATCATACGAAAATAATATATCGAAATGGGACGTTAAAGGACCAAAAAAGGAATATCCTAAAGTCCACATTGGTAATTATCGAAAAAGCGTGATTTTAATTAGATACAAAAATTAATAAAATAAAATTAAAAAAAAACAAACAGAGAGAGAGAGAGAGAGAGAGAGAGAGAGAGAGAGAAAAGAAGAAAAAAAATAGATGGACGAGAAATAAAATTCATCCCCTTTTTTTCAATCATATAAAATTGGAAAAGAACAAAATAATATTTTGTATCCTCTCTTAACTAACACCGAACTACACATATTCACATTTAAAGAAGACACACGACGAACATACACATATATGTTATGTTAGACAAATATATATATATATATATATATACACACGCGTGCGCGCACATACATATTAGACATGTCGGAACAAACCTCTGGGTTCATTAGACTCGACGGTGGTGCTAATTATGAAGGGTACGTCGACGATTGGCTGCACTCGGAATCTTTGTACTCGATCGTTTTCTCTCTCTCTCTCTCTCTCTCTCTCTCTTTCTCACCCCTTTTATTCCTGTTCGCTTATTTTTCTTTTCTTTTCTTTTCTTTTCTTTTTTTTTCCTTTCTTTTCCTTTCCTTTCTTTTTCTACGTTTTTTTTTTACCGAGGCTTTACATAGGACCCGTCAAAAAATACAACAACAACAACAACAACAATAATAATAATAATAATAATAATAATAACAACAATAACAACAATAACAACAACAACAACAACGCGAACGATACGTACGCAGATGCACGAGGGCGAGGATGAGGACGAGGACATAGAGAGCCGCGGATTTTTTTAGTTTACACCCACGCACACAGCACTAATAAAAAAAATAGTTAAAGGCAGAGGAAAATGACGAGGAGGAGGCGCGCGTTGGCGCACGCACGCACGCATGCACCACGCACGCACCCACGCACCCACGCAAAATGATCTCTCTCTCTCTCTCTCTCTCTTTCTGTCTCTCTTCCCCTCCCTTCTAATTCTCTCTCTCTCTTCTTTTCCTTTTTCTATTTATTATTTTTTATCCTCCTCCTCCTCCTCCTCCTCCTCCTCCTTCTTCTTCTTATTCTTCTTCTTCTTCCACAAATTCCTGTGCACCCTCTAGCTCTTTCTCTTTCTCTTGTTTTCACTCGTTCTCTTTCGCCCTCTTTCTCTTTCTCTTTCTCTTTCTCTCTCTGTCTATGTTATCAGCACGTTACACGAGTACACGGTGCGCGAAATAATGGAAGGGAGCGTTATATTTCAGCGTGACGAGTGCCATTAGAATAAGGCTAATCGAACGGGGAATATTATGTTTGGGTTGTCCCTAGTTTTCAACAGGGTGGCGCTAAGCAAGTAGGGCGCAGGCGCAGGCACAACTTATGGTCGAAAACACTGACCTGATTCAATCATTCTCGAGTGAAGGGTAAAAACCGTCTCGGATAAGGTTCCAAAGGGAAGAGAAAAGGCGTATTATGGAAAGCTTGACTTATTCGAAAGAAAGAAAGAAAGAAAAAGAGAAAGAGAGAGAGACGTGGAAAGAAAGATTCAACTGGAATGGCTTGACAAAGCTAAGAATAAGTCAGACGAGGAAAGAAAGAAAAAGAGAGGATTAAAAATGTCTCTAACAAGCCTAACCCCCTAAAAAATCGGTCAATCAGCCCGCCCGTTTTTGCTGACACCGTTTTTTCTTCGTTTCATATATACACCAACAATTTCTTCTTAAACAAACCGAACGAATTTTAAAACGTTTGATAGAGTATGGAAGAAAATTAAAAAAACACAAAAAAAAAAGGGATGAAAGGTATGGAAATCGCGAACGTACCAACCACCCCCGCTCTGTCTGGTTCGTTGCAATAAACTGGGGAAGTCTTACGATTAGTAAACAACGTTAGGCAAACGTAGTAATCTTATATTGGAAGCTTGATTTGAGGACACACAAGAAAAGAAGGAGGAGGATGAGGAGGAGGAGGAGGATGAGGAGGAGGAAAGAATGACGTTTGGTTATAGTCAGTCGATGATCAGATAAAGGGGCACGAATCTATTATAGAAAGCCAGAAAAATGCTAATATCACATTGTACACATAGAGAACTATTACGATTATTATAACGACGATGAGACGACGACTACTACGACTACAACGACGAAGACGAAGACGAAGAAGACGAAGAGGAAGATGATGATGATGATGACAATGATGACGATGACAATGATGATGATGATAATGATACACGCGATCCTACCGAACAACTCACTTCTCTCATGGCGCTGTCGCGCGATGACAGTGGATAAAGTCGACGTCTGGTCAGACGGAAGGGGAAAAAGGAAGTCGCGTCTTTTTTCTTTTTGTCCTTTCTTTCTTTTTTCTTCCTTTATTTGCCTTCCTTGCCTTCCTTGTCTTCCTTGCCTTGCCTTGCCTTCTTTCTTTCTTGCTTTCTTTTTTTCCTTTTTTCGATTGAGAGACTTAACGACGACGAAGGTAAGAAATGAAAAGAGACAGAGATAGTGATAGAGAGGGTAAGGGAGAAGAACGAGAGAGAAAGAGGATCGTCGTGCCTTTTGACATTGCTCGCGTACTCGAGCGAAGCATGCGGGGGTGGCGGTGGTGGTAGTGGTGGTAGTAGAAGAGGATCGGCTACCACCGTTTTGCTGGTGTCACGAGGTCACGACGTCAAGGAAGTAGGTCAGGCGAATTGTGTTTCGGACATACACGAACAGAGAGAGATTCCAATTGGACACGAACGAACTAACGCGAGATGTACGACGACCGATGAAAGAACGAACGAACGAACGAATAGACGACGACGCGATACCACTGAGCCACTTGTTTTTTTTTTTGTTCTCCTTTTACTCTTTTATCTTCTCTCCCGAAGGGGCTAAGGACCTAACCGCGACGAATTAGGAACGGGGGATGGATGGGGATATGATAAATATGTATACATGTGTGCGTGCTGCGTTTCGTTCCTTCGTACGTGCCTGCCTGCGTGTGCGTCTGTCTCTGCATCTATGTATTATCCGTGTATAGATAAATGTACGAGAGATGTATGTATGTATGTATATGTATAGATGTATATGTATATACGTAAGGTCTATATGCATGTATGATAGGACCGATAGCGCAAAAGCGATGCGTCAATGAATATAGAGAAAAAGGGATGATTGCGTACCTCTCTTGCCATTACGTCATATCCCTGCAGGTAAGGGACCGTCCCAGCAAGCACACTTATTCAGAGAGAAAGGAGTAAAGGTGCACGTCGTCGCATTATCGTTGCGACGGGATGCTGCTCGTGCGGTGCTCGCTATCCGCCCAGCCTTGCGCGCTCTTTCTCTCTCTCTCTCTCTCTCTTTCTCTCTTTCTCTCTCTCTCTCACACACTCTCTCTCTTTCTCTCCTCCACCTCCTCCGCCTCCTCCACCACCACCACCTCCACCCCTTTCGCTCACTCCAGGCTCGTTCTTCTCCTTTTGCCACACACCGAATCACCGTAGGATGCGACACCGTGCTCTCCTCTCCGCCCCCTCAACTCAGTCCCCCCTCTCCGTCTTTCTGTTAGACCCCCTAGGCCACCCACCCTATTTCTCTCTCCTTCTCTTTCTCTTTCTTTCTCTCTCTCTCTCTATCTGTCTCTCTGTCTCTTCTTTCGGTTCGCGTTCCCCCCTATTAACGCGCCGGTCATACGCGAGCAACCACCGAGCGGCGGGTACAGTTCATTCTTGAGCAGCTCGCCATACGATTACTCGATCTAAGATTTCACTAGCGCATATGGGTGCAAATTGTAACAGTGGCTTCCTCCCAGCGGTTACTGCGGCGACTCCTAGTTTTAGATCGATTCTCTCTCGGTGTACGTACGGACGTCCTACCCTCTCGCCCTCCCTCGCCCACCCTCGCCACCCTCACCCTCACCCTCACCCTCTCTCGGACTCACCCGCAACAACCTCGCCCCACTCGCGCTCGCTCTTGCCCGACTACTCCGCCAGCTCTCTCTTCCGACTGCTTCCTCGTTCTCCGTCGTTCCCTTCCTTTCGCCCTTCCCTAACCATCTCTTCCACCACCACCCACCCCCCATCCCACCCCGATACCAAACATCCCCTCGCTTCCTACCATCCCTTTTCATTCTCACCTACAACCGTTGGCTCCCTCTCTGTCTACATTTTATTTTATTTTCCTGGCTTCTCTCTTGACTCATCTCGTGTCAGGTTAATGCTTTCGCGTAGCTTTTAGTTAATAGTATTTTTCTTTTTTTTTTTTCTTTTTATTCGTAGATAAAATATATCTATGTAATGTATATTAACAGAAATGTAACATTTCAATATTAATCTCAAGTCGAGATCCTTTATTAGAAGGTTCGACCCAATAGGGGTTGAAAATTTGAATAAAAAATATTCCCGCTTCTATGGCAACGCCATCTTTCAGGAAAAATGTTAAAGTAAAAAGAGCTTCGGCCAACGGCCATTGGTGGCGTACGTTAAATCGTAAAAATCCCCGATTGTTTCTGATCTTAAAGGTTTTCTCGAATGTAGACGAAAATGAAAGCCTAATGCGGTCGATGTCGATAAAAGTGCGTGCGGGAGAAAATCGTTCGGTATTATACCTTGCCTTTGGACCGATTTTTTTTTTTTTTATTTTTTCTCTTCTACTCGTTAACACAATCCCTAACACTATTTCACAAACATACGAGGAAGTGGATCTTTCTTTAGAGTTTAAATAGAGTAAAAGAAACAATGTCCCGATTTATGATTATTATTACAAAGTGATAATATAACAAAGTATAAGACAAAATTATACGGGAAATTATTATTGGTATTTGAAATAAAATAATTGATCTTTGGCTGGCTATTAATTTGATGCTGAAGAAGATGTCGAGTTGCGCGACGAAGTGTTGAGATAAGTTTAACCTTTGTACGATATGCAGTCTATTTATTGGACCGGGAGGCTGTTGTCTCGTGCGATATGGAATAGCATATCCAATTATTCGGCATGTGCTGATCCCAACGTTAACAAACGACGCGAAGCCTCATTCATTTCAGCTGTTTGTGGCTTCCCCAAGGATTTTGCGCGAGGTCGTGTTAGGAAAGGACAATTTGGAGATGACGCTTGGTTCACTGCCAAATTCAAGGCTGTCGAAGTAATTGGTATGTTTAAACGAAAACCCTTCCACCCTTCTTACCTTCCACCTTTCCACCCTTCCTTCTAGTCTTCATCATTCATCATCATCATTGCCCCTAACATCGTTAAACGCTAAATAAACGTGACGTTTATTGTTGTATAACCACCCGTTAGAAATCAAATACCCTTTTTTGCTTTCGCAATAAAACAATTTATCACTAAAGTATTTTACACTGAACTTTTAATCTCTTTCTTTTTAATTCTTTTTCTTTTATTTAATCCTCCGCTACGGATGCGAAAGAATTTTTCTCTCTATCGCGAATTGAACTTACGCACCTCACGTGCTGGAGATAACATTATTCGAAACATTTTATGCAACTCTCTGTTAACTTCTCAATTATTAGCGGAATAATAGAATTCTTTATTGTTCTTATTTCGCATAATGTTTCGTTTATGCGTTTTATATGTCTTCTTACAAAGTTGTTCAGATACTGAACAAGTCCCCCTACCCCCATGCCTCATCCCATCCTCCTACTCCTTTAACTTTTACTACTCCAGTTAATTTTTTAAAAATACAACATGTGATTTATTAGGTGTAGCCGATGGTGTAGGAGGATGGAGACACTATGGAATAGATCCAGGCGTATTTTCCAGTTTTTTAATGAGCACATGCGAAAGGCTAGTCTCAATGGGCAAATTCAAGCCTTCTGAACCAGCTGGTTTATTAGCACGTAGTTACTATGAACTATTAGAAACTAAGCAACCAATTTTAGGTAATCAATGATTTTAAATGTTTGTACAAAAGGAATAATTGTAAATACATTTAATGACTCATTGAAATAATTCTTATGTAAATGTATGTTATCTTTAGGTAGCAGTACTGCATGTGTTATTATTCTTAACAAGGAAACAAGCAGCATCTATACGGCAAATATAGGAGATAGTGGTTTTGTAGTTGTGAGAAAAGGCGAAGTCGTTCATCGTTCTAATGAGCAGCAACATTACTTTAATACTCCGTTTCAATTATCTCTCCCTCCTCCGGGTCATTCTGGTCTTGTACTCAGTGACAGGTATACCATTAGAATTATTTTCCTATATAGTGTAACAATAATTTTGTATTTTTAATTTTTCTTTTTGTGTTTCCTTTTTTATTATAGCCCAGAATCCGCAGATACTTCTAGTTTCGGAGTAGAAGATGGAGATGTAATACTATTAGCAACAGACGGTGTATTCGATAATGTGCCTGATCAGTTGTTAGTCACGGAGATGCGTAAAGTAGAAGGAGAAAGGGACCCAACAAAGTTACAGGGTGTTGCCAATTCGATAGCTTTTATGGCTCGTAGTTTAGCTTTCGATGGGGCATTTTTATCACCCTTTGCCCAAAGTGCTAGAGAAAATGGTATCGACGCAATAGGTATCTATTATTTTATATTTTTCTTCTATCTTCATTAAGATTATTTCGTAGAATAGATACATGAAACTAAATTTTTTCATAAATAATCCGTTATTTATTATTCTATGCTTATGCAACAAATATTTATACTTTCTTATGGTAGAGAAACATTTTATTATACACAGTCTAAATTACGACTAAATCAGTTATTTTTCTTAGGTGGTAAACCTGACGATATCACGGTGCTCTTAGCAACAGTGGCAATCTGATATGAAAAAGTGTATGATAGATCGTTAATCATTGTATTATAGTCCATGTCATTGCATATATGTATCACTAGATGATACATCATTATATTCCATTATAATGATCATCTATTATTTAAATTTAAATAAATAGTTTTATAAATCACCTCATATATATTTACGATATCAGTTTCTTACATATTATCATAAAACATATATTCGGATGGAAATTTAAAAGAAAGAAAAAGTGTGTATATAACAAGTACATTCAAATTTTAAATTATCGATATTTTTTGTTCAATTATTTTTCGAGTAAAAACGTGAGAACAAAAATACGAAATAGGGATGTTAATCATGAGTGTAGTATACAGTGGCTTTGTATAGCCGACCTTTGTATTCACTTGTCTCTTGTAAACTCATAGATTTCCTAATTGAAGTATGTAACTTTGCCTTGTTTCATACTTTGCCTGATCGATATAATTATCTCATGAATTAATGGACTTTACAAAATAACAGTAACATATATAATAATGTATAGATAAATATATTTCTTATTATAACGAAAAGAGAATGAAAAACGTTTCAAAGTAAAGGCTAAATTAAACATATTATTATATTATATTTGAAAATTTATAATCATAATATTTTGGCTTCTCACAGATAGAAATTTAACTCTAACGACACAATAATGAGATCAGAAATCAAATTTATGTAAATTATGAAAAATGCATTATTTTTCTTTAACAATTTGAATACATCACAGTGTTTTTATAGGAATATTTAAAAATAAAAATAGTTAAGATGTAATGAACAATTATTTGGCAATAAGTAGCTTACAAAACGATTTAGTAAATACTTATTATTACGCTTATAAAAAATGGCTTTTATTTTGTTTTTTGACGTACACAAAAATTTATTACTTTCAAGTGAGCATCAGTAATGACTACCGTTTGTAGGAACAATTGTTAATAACGTATATACTACAGATTAAAATTGATAGTTCCTATTTTTATGTACACATTGTTAAACATATTTTGTATTTATCAATGAGTAGGTTGTGTGTATTTTATTGATAAAAATTCATATTAGTAATCAGACTGATATTCATTATTGTGTAAATGCATATTCTAAAATAATTATACGAGCATAGATGATTATTTCACAATATTTTGTCCATATTTCAATATCGTGAATCATGCGTCCCTATTTTCATTTATTTCTATTATTCATTTAATAATATTAAATGATGCAATCTCATTGAATATAATGTCTTGGAAAAATTTGTTATTAGAAATTTGTTTACTGATCAGAAACGTTTACTTCTGTGATGTATTCTGTATATTAAATCCTATTATCATAAAGTTTTTTTACAATATGACATGAAATAAATTGATATAATATCTAGATTATATCTATGATACATTATAAGACACATAAGATAAAAAAGAAGATATTATTATGATAAAACATTGTTAGTAAAGATTGATAATTTTGTTTTTTTTTTTACAATCAGGGGTTTCAATTTTATTATATTGTTCTTTTTAAAGAGTTTAATAATTGTCACGTAAATAAATGTTATCGAGGTTCAGTGGAATTGAATATTCTACTATATATACAGTTTGACTGGTATTTTTATTTTAAAAGTAACAACGGATTAATAATATTACTAATTCATTTGGTAACGATTGATTTTTTTTTATTGTAGTAGAATAATAATTATGAGAATATGGGTAATGTATCTAGTCCAGAGTTATATTAACATTTAAAGATAAGTATAAATAAACTTAAAATAATATATATGTAGTGTCTCTTCACTTTACATTTAATCGATTTGTACTTTGGAATTATTTACGTTATTACTAATTATTATACTACTATAAATAAATGCTTCCACCAAGATATTGTATCACTACAAATAATTTTTCAACATTATTCTTGATCTCTTTGCTTTCTATATATAATATATATATTTTAACTGAACAATTAATTAATCTGGTGTATAGAGACAATCACAATTCATTAAATGAAAACAAAATTGTAACCCCTGGTAGCAGATGGAAGTTATTGTAATACAATCAGTATATACGCGCGATAGATATTTCTCATATCTACCATTTATGTTCAAATTGCTTAATCTTTGTTAGTAAAATAGTAAAAATTGAAAAAACAGAATTCAAATTTCACAAATGTACAGAGAAATTCATTGATTTACTTGATAAATTATCAATTAACAATGGATGGCTCATGGAAATAGGGAGATGAAAAAGAATTATAACATATCTCCTTGACCCCAATTGAAACCACCTGGTCGATCTTCAGGTGGCGGAGTGTAATCTGGATCTTCTGGATGTGCGTCAAACAACGTTTTTCTATATCAAATAAATAGTATCAAGCAAATAATATATTTTAATATTAATGTAATATAATGAAATTAGAATTAGTTAAATTGTTAAGAATTCAAATTCTTCGTATTGCCACACTTACAATATTTGTGGAGTTTTAAGAATACGAAAACCTCCCCTTATTTGTGGAAATACATCTTCAGCAAAATAGTACGTATGCCCTACAGCCATCCCAACAAGATCTACCCAAATAGCATTACCTAGGAGTACAGAAAATCCGAGAAGTACCCAAGGCAGATATGGCGCCTAAATCAAAATTAATATACCTTTAATAATTATTCTATTTTATTCTCCCGTTAGAGAGACAATATATATACCTGAAAGTTTAGAAGTCCAAAAAAATTCATTCTAACAAATGGATTACGTCTCGACCATACATAGACCAACATGATTGTAAATGCATGACCCAAAAACAGTAAGTTAACAAAAAACCCAAATGTCTGTTATTGTATAGGAACTATAATGTCGCATCGTAATGAAAAATGATTGAAAATTTCATGAGTTTTTCAAGTTTTTAAATGAAAAGGATACAATCATACATATTGCCCCAAAAATAAACATCATTACAAAGTCAGCTGTCCTTCTTCGAAAAGATCCTTCTTCTAACATTCGACAATATCGGTAGGTAAATATCATATTGAAGAAAAAATTGAAGCCAACATTCCCAAAGAATAAAAATGTTGTTATTAAACGCCATAACTAAAAATAATGACGAATCTTTTAAGTACTCATATTCTTGATGCGCACCCAAAACGCTTATCCTTCTCTTTTGATCATATTTATAAAAACAAATAAATGTATTTACCTGATATTGTTTTATTATTAAAATAGGATTGAAGTAGAGTTGAAACGGCGAAACTAAATCTAATTGCTGAAAGGGATAATAAAGTCCTATAACCTCATTATCCAATGTTTCACAAATAATAATAATATGATATAACACGTGTAAGAGCTTTACGAACCACGGCAAGAGTAGTGATGACACAAGCTGTAGTATAAGCTCGTGTTACCACAGGCATTTGCAGGTACTCCTGCCGAAATGTTTGATAGGCCATTGGTGTGTCAAACTTAGAAGTTTGATGATTCTAACACCTTACGACCACTTTGTGTTTATTTCTCCCAACTACGTCACCCCCTTGTTCCTTTTTAGTATTCTTTCTCCATTACATGATGTTCAACAACGCTGGGTTATCTAAATTTTATCGCTGTCCACATCACGACGAATTTATTACGTACATACAAAATAAAATTGTACACGTAATACGTGAAACTCGCTACGTTTCCGTTAAAATCAACTCGCTATAGATTTCGATTATGCTTCAAATATATCGATAACAATTGTAAACTCATCTACATCCACGAGTTCATCGATCAAGTTCATCGAGGCAAACTTAATCTTATCGTCCATTCACCATTTAACACGACTCATCCCAATCGTGGACCAATCGACGTGTTGCATTACATTTACCACCATATCGATATAAATTCTGATTGGTCGATAACATCAATTGTAACTAACTTGAGTAAAACATTACTATCAACGTATTGTATTTTACAAAATATTAACATGAAGTTGGTTACGCTTGACAACACTTTTCGAGAAAGCATAGAACATTTATCTTTAGTATTTTATAATAGTTACATTTGTCGATTTAATATTGCCTAACCTAACTATCGATTTCATAGCCAAGCAAGATAGACTTCGATAGAAAGTATGCGATTGATTGTTTCACTGTGAATTATTATGAACACTTTCAAGCAATTATTTATTATTACATTTATGAATTAACTATCTTCTTTATTTCATATTTGAACCATTGTAATAACAAATGGTTTAATAAATAATATTACATGATAAAGAATTAATTAAAGCGTTTACAAGAGACATGGTTTTAACTAAAGAATATCGAATATGTATGCCTCTAACTACAGAAGAGGTAAAGTATTTGTCCATGGTTTATAAATATTTTTGTATTATTAATTTTAATCAATGTTTTTTTTATGCAGTATCGTATTGGACAACTTTATATGATAGCAAGACATAGTCACGAACAATCAGATTCTAATGACGGTGTTGAAGTTATTGAAAATATTGAATGCGAAGATCCTGAACATGGAAAGGGTCAATATACAGAAAAAAAAATTCACCTGTCTAGGTAATTAAAAAATTATTCATTAAATATTCTTATTTCTGACAAATACATGCTTAGGTTGAAAAGTTTTGAGCCTAATGTATAAAACTTATCAATTTCTATTCTCCAATATTCCGAATTATTATTATCTCTTCATTATATTTCAGTAAACTTCCTTATTGGGTTCAATCAATTATACCAAAAATATTTTATGTCACAGAAAAAGCTTGGAATTATTTTCCATTTACCATGACAGGTAAATACTCTCTTTATATTCGTATACCGTTAATTACTTTTTTTTGTTTCTCTTAAATAATAACTTATTGTTCAGAAAATCATTTGTGTTAATGCGTTTATTTTCTTTTGCATTTGCATGGATGACGCGACTGTAGTATATACTGTAAGTATTAGCATTTGAAATAAGTTAAAACATTTATTGTTAACAAATTGTACGTTTTGCAGTGTTCCTTCATGCCTAAATTTAATGTATCGATAAAAACCAGATACGAGGATAACAATGGTTCTACGGAAAATGTATGTACTTTCTTTTATTAATTTATTGTAAAAGATCATCCCCCATGTTTTTAACGTTAATTGGCATAAAGTTTGTTAATATAAATTTGAAACAGTGTTTAGGTTTATCTCCAATCGAACTTATACATCGAGAAGTCGATTATATTGATATTGCTTACGACGAAATAACTGCTAAACATTACAAAGAAGAAGAGGTATAATTTATACACCACTATAAAACGATATTACAATTTCTACGATACAGGAAGATTATCATATTAATATTATATTTCATTAATAGGATCCAAAGTTTTTCCAATCAAGAAGAACGGGTAGAGGTCCACTAGTCGAAGGTTGGCGCGACAATGTACAACCGATTATGTGTTCCTATAAATTAGTTAATGCTTCCTTCGAAGTGTGGGGTATGCAAACTCGGTTTGAAGATTTTATACAAAGGGTAATTCATATTTATTTTCTTGTTAATTTATTTGACAATACAATTTGCTATATAAATGTTTTATATATATTTGTATGTTAAAACAGTGCATAAGAGATATTTTACTATTGGCTCATCGGCAAGCATTCGCGTGGATCGATGAATGGTACGACATGAATATCGAAGATGTTAGGAAATACGAGCAGAAAATGCATGCAGAGACTAATGAAAAAATGAGAATGAAAAATGAAGCGAATGAAAATTCACCTAAACCGGCAACCCCATCATCTTCGATTCCTTCGTCACCTAAATCACCAACGCAATCAAATCGATCGTGGTTTTCGTGGTCATAGTGGATATTTTCAAACAAAAGGTTTTATCCCCTTTCAACCACATTACTAGCTTGATCCTGTAGCTACAGTACAAATTGTGCAAACAACCCCTTAGCATTTTTATGTACATGTGTATATATATACTACATGCTTCAAAGATATTAACGAGTTATCATAATTGTTTTAATTACGATAGTAATCTGTCAAATCTCAGAGAAATAGTATTTTTCAGCACTTATATTTAAAATGAAGAAACATCTTCTTTTCTTTCTTCTTGTGTTTTTCTTTTTTAATTTTGTTTTAAATTTTGCACAAATATAATGTAATGACTGTTGTTGTTGACGATATTGAAAAAAGAATTTAATTTAAAATATGTTACGCTTTCCGTAATTTTATTACGAAAAAAAAAAAAAATTGTAATATTACAGAGATTATTTGCAATGTTTACGTTCTAAACCAAATTTATATTTTCTTTTGATAGATGTAGAATGATATGTGTTCATTGGATTGCTACTTAAAACATACAAGACTTTTTATTGTTATTACCGATAATTGTTGCATCGTCATTTCCTACATTGTAATAGAGAAATCAATGTCTAATTACTATATACAAAATTTGCACAGTAAAGATTGCATAAGCAAATGTAAAACGTTGAGTAATTTTAATCTACATTTAAAATTTTATTTTCTTTTTATGATATGGAAAATTAATAATTTATCATTATTGCATTTTGTTGGGACCAAATATTTCAAAGTAATCTTGAGTTTTGGAAATCAATGTTTTTAAAATAACATGAATGTGATTATAAATTATGAAAGAATTACGCCAGTGCGTATTTCGTATTATTATATTACATAAAACTGGAAATGAACGTCTTTTCTTTTTATTCCAATCTTTTAAAACATTACCGTCCGATTTATCGTTTACTATAAAAATATTTATGTATTATCTTTAATAAATTGAAATAATTTAAAGGAAATGAATAATACTTATTTAGCAATATAGCACATGCATATTTTCCATTTAATAATAAATGATAAAACAGTACTCACTGTTACCGACAGTGTGCAGCTCGATCGATAAAAGAAGGCTCCATTATTACCTACGGCTCGGTCGGAAAGTAGTATTCTACTATTATCGATTCGGTCGATAAACTGTACTCTACCTTACCGATTATATTTTTAAAAATCTATTTCATTAAGTTTGCATCTTCTTCTTTAAACAAAAATTCACGATATTTGATAAGAAAGCAAATAAACATTTTTATTTTAAAATATTATTAAATCATTAATGGTTTATATATGTATTGCAAAAAAAAAAAAAATTTGTATTTATCATTTAGAACTAAACACATATGCATTAAATTTGTTAGGAAATCTTACTCTTCGCGTGTTCACGAAAATTCTAAACGATATTATTAGCTAATGTATATTAAATAGGAGAACGGTTTAAAATAAATTAACTGACAAAGAAATTTCAAACGTTGCTTCTAATTTGTCGATTGGTATGTGAAATAAGTGGATGCAATCTGTCAGCGGTAGGCCAATGTAAAGGTGCAGTAGCAAGAGTATGAGCCATTTCTCCGGCATTAACTGAAAATAATTAGAATTAACTAAAAATAATCAATGTATAAAAATGATTGTCATTTAACGTACACCGATTGTAATTATCAGTGAATCTAATAAATGGACATAACACAGGTAATTCAGCTAATGTTGTTGATTCTTCCGATTGAGTTTCTTGTTGAATTTCCTAAATTAATAGAGCATATAGAATTGTTTAGAAATTCCAATAAGAGAATAGAGAATTCAATGGATTGTCAATTACATTTTGATTATTATCATTGGGTCTTGAGATAGTGGTCGATTCAAAGCAACGATTTTCATTAATTCGTAATTGTTTTGGTGCTTCGGTAATTAACTCGTTGAATCGTGCAGCAACTTGTTTCCATTTCATTAAATCGATTGGCTATTAAATCAATCGAATATATCATAATAATAATATAATAATAAAAATGAATATAATAATCTTTAATTTATTATTATAGGATCAATTATTCATATTAATCAAAAGATTTTACTTTTAACGCGAAGAATACAGGTAAAAGAGCTATGGGCAATGGTGATCCTTGTAATTCTGTTCTTTCTGAAGGTGGTCCAGATAGTGTCAGATATCTTATTAAATTTAGAAGATCAGCTAAAAGTTCGCTATGTCGACCACTGATATCTTGTCTTATTAAACCAAGAGCATCTCTTGCTACTACTCCTGCCGTTACTCCTGGATTATCGGCTAATTAATACATAATAATATTCATTATTTTATCTTATTGAGTTACACGTTTCTTAACATTATTAAAAAAACTTCTTACGAAATGTTCGTAAACTCATTTTAATTAATTGCAAAACGAGGATGATTTTTTGTTCTCTCATTTTTTTTATTTTTGCTGACGTTACAATGTTGAAATAATATGCAACGTTATTATTATTTGTAAAACACGACTGCTGATTGTAAATCGAAGTATTTGGAACGAGGAATTCGAATTATTTCGTAAGAATGTTTTATGGATTTTGGCTGATTGTTCATTTTCTTTTTTTCCTTCATTATTGGTAGAACATAGTTAACACTAAACCTACTGCGTGTGGTCAAATGACCGCGTTTTTTAATTTGTAATAAAAAATGCATAAAATGTACATCATTTATATTTACAATTAAAAGAAATTATTTTCTTTGTTATATCCAATTGTATTGAAATCTCATTTTTTTTTTATTAAGATGTATGATATTTTTTTTTTAAAACGAATTGTCGGTAGGTTTAGTATGTTCAAATAAAATAAGATGAACGCGAATGAAAAGAAAAATGAAATAATTAAAAAAATAAAAAGATTTTGTACGGTCAAGCGATATGAAATTATTTAAAGAAAAGGTCTCCTTTTTTTTCTGTTTTTTTTTTTTTTTTTTAAAACTAATAACCCAAAATTAATTCCTGAACGTGTTTCGGTATGACGGGTTTCTTCAGACGAGTTAAAAAAAGTTGCAAAGCGGCGGCGCATTCCAAAGCAACGTCATCCCCTAAATCCAATTGCGGTTTTTCTCCTTTATTTAAACAATTGAAAATACGACGTCTGAATTTACGACGCCCTGATCTACGAAACAGACCTTCCTCTCGTGCGTCTTCAAAATAATACGAAATTATTTCACCAATTTTTTTTTGGTTTTTGTTTTTTCTTTCTCTTCTTAATTATTTTACATAATAATTTTACATCGTAACGAACGATCGATCGATCGAATATTTACGTTCTTTCAAAAAGTTAATGATTTCTTTGACCACCAATAGAGATTTCTTCGATATTATATCATCCCCCGTATCCTGCCTGTATTAATAAACAATTATTTATAAATTAATTATTTTATATTATAAACTATATATATTAAATATTGTCATTCACAAATAATGTTCCCTGACAAGATTAAGTCAATGATATTTTGTATTTAATTTTAAACGAACACAATTATTATATTAATAATTATTAAACGATACGATTCTAATTATTAACAAAATCTCAAATAATAAATATTCGTATCGCGAAACACTAACAGTCATAAACAATTATCCCCATTATCTCGAACTAACCCCATTAGATCACCTATTTTCGTTTCTTTCTCTCCCTTTTTTATTTTTATTTTATTTTTATTATTTTTTTTTCTATATCGATCACATACACAACGTCCCATTCTTCTTAACGAAACGATCATCATCCAGAGATATCGTTCGATGTACCTTATCACATATTCATGAAGCATACGTTTTGATAATCTAATCGGGAAACAGATTAGCTGTGTGCTGTATTGCGGTTTAGCACTATTTCGAACAATACCGCGTAATACCGCGAATTCGTGAATAATTATCTTTGACACGTACAATCTAACGGCTATAATAGATATGGGAACGTGGATTTAACAAAAAAAAAAAAAAGAAAACCCCTGAAAAAAATGCACAAAATCATTCCACGTATTTACTCATTGACCAACGAAATTGTTATTACCGGAAGTGTAATAATAAATATAAAAAAGAAAGATGAAACAGGATGGAACGTTACGACAAATAATATTTTATAATTAACGTATAATTATAATAATCTCGGAAGTATTGAAACAAGAAAAACAAAAAAAAAAAAAAAGAAGAGAAGAAACGTGATAAATCGTCTTTATAATTAATAATAATTGCCCAACTGTATCGCGGGAGAGAAAATATATATATATCCAGGAAGAAAATGGAAAAAAAAAGGAAATATTTCCGATTATAATAATAATAATACAATAATGTCGAATACGAGCTTATAAAAAACGTCCATAATCAATTTGCCCATAGTTAGACAAGTAATGTAAGTAATATGACGAGGATTATTAGGATTTTCGTAAGGACCATTATTATTTTAGCGTTGGCAAACATTGTTTGCGGATCGCTTAATTATTTTTCGTATTACGGTAGAACAAGATTACCGAGATATGCTACTTGTACTTCTTGCAATCGAGAATGGGCAGACGCAATATTATCATCTCCCTGGTAAGATAATTAATACTAAAATTAAAATTTAGATAATAAACTCTTTTGTTAAGTTACATGACTCCTATATGGGTTAATTGGTTGTACATACCACGAACAGGGCTTTGTATATGGGTCGCTACTTAATAGATTTAAATAATATAAAATGTAAAGGAAAAAAAAAATCCTATATTATTGTATTTATTAATTCATTAAGACTAGAATAAAAATGTGTTATTAATGTGTTCGTTTTATGCAACTTGTATCTAGATACCGGTGGATCAATTATAGTAAAGATAATAATCATTAATAAATTTTTGTTTAGGTATCCAGAAGAAAATTATGACGAAGTACCAATCGACAAAGAATTTATGGATATCAGTGAAAGATCCTATAACGAACAGGTTAACCCTTCATCAAGCCTAATATCAACCAATTTGGATTCCCTTAACAAATATGAACATCCATCGATAAAGGGAAATGACTACGTTCCTCCTACATTATATTCAGATAGAAGAAAGTTCTATCAAAGGGATGAAGATACCTTTGAAAATGGAGAACCCACTAAGTTCGATCCTTATTTAACTTCTAAGACATCAACCGGTTCATCCAAACAGGAAGGAATACTAAACCAATATTCTTTTATGCTGAGACCTAAATCAGACAGTTATGGAAGATCGTTTAATCGTAACTCTTATCATCAATTGCCACGAAAGTTTTCCGAATTTGACGATCAACGAATACGAAATCTTGAGAACGAGAAAGTGTATAATAAAATTATCGATAGATCGAATCGATTGAACAATGGTATTTATATGAATAAAAAAGTTCCATCATTTTTCAAAGAAAATGACAAGGAAGATTATTATAAACCATTGAGAAAATTTACAGTAATTTATCGTGCCGATCAAGATCCAAAAATGTTCGAACAGAACGATGATAAATACGATCTCACGGATTTGTTTAAGGAATCTAAAATTCCTGAAACGTATGAGGAATCTTCCGACGAATCTATCCTTAACTTCGATTCAAATTCTTATTTAACACGCAATCCTTCTTATTCTTCTTCTTCTTTTAGAGATAAAATAATCTATAACAATAATAATAATTGGTTTAACAAATTATCTCCAAACGATTATATAACGCGTAATTATTATAATAATATGGGAAAAAAATCAGACGTATCGAAAATTATCGACAGAGATAGATTGTTATCGGATAGAAAAGAAATCGTTTCGTTTCGTCAACTAGATCATGATAAATCATCGGAAGGTGTCATCATCGGTAACGATAAGGATTACAAAATGAAAGTATCTGCGAAAAATGGTGGCCATATTTTAGGCCAACATGATATTATTAATAATGAGGAAGAAAAGTTACATACTATGCAAGAAACGCCAGTAAAGATCTTCAACGTGGATGATGATGATAATGATGATGATTCTTCTATCAAGGAAGAAAATTCTTTCAAGTTTGACCCCGATTTTCTAGATGATATTGAATATCCTTATGCTGAATTTACAGAACCAACTCCCACGAACGAATCCACAGAGAGCCCAATGATGACAGAGAATTGATGATGATAATAATGCGACTACTCCCCTTGTGCATAACTTTTTTTTTTTTCATTCCCCCTACATTTTTCTTACCATTTTTCTTGCACACTCGATTTCAAGATTTATAAGTCATAATTTTTTGAATGTATTGTACTTAAAAAAAAAAAGAAAAAGAAATGTTATTATTAAATAAACTTAATGTTATGTATATTGAAATATTGAATATTGTTTTATTTCATTGTAATATAATATGCATGTATGTATGATAAAGTTTGAGAATAAATGAAAAATTGTATTTTATACGTAAAATATTTTCTCTTTTAAATACCTCGAATATGTGATTTTATTTTATTACTCAGTCAAAAATTGGATAATTATTTTATTTTAAAATAATAATAGAGAGAGATTATATATGCACATATATAATTTACTTCAAAATATAAATACGATTTATTTTTAATAGTAATTATATCTATACTTTTTCATTTTTCGTTTATATTCATCTTTTCGAATAATCTTTTTAAAAGAGCATACAGATTATTAAAATAATATACGATTAACAAATAATAATCTACATTTTTATAAATAATTGATTTCAATATTATATTTGATTATCAATATTCCAATGCAACATACAAGATAATTAATAATTAAAAAAAAAAAAAGAAAAGGTATATAAAACCGTATCAAATATTGGTACGTATTGCAAAATAAAAATGATTTCGTTATTTCGTATAATAATATAATGCGCAAACGAGGAATTTGCTAACCGAAATAGAAACAAAATCGCGTCGTCATCATTTGTGCAATAAATTAAAGGAATGTCAAATACTTTAATATATTGTGTCACGCATTTTAAAAACAATATTTGATATATGGGTTGTGTGCTCGTAATTTTTCCCTTTATTACGAAATGAATACAACTAAGGTGAAAAAAAAAGTAAAACGGAAACGACATCGATACGAGAGATGCGTAAGGAATCTTGCGAAATCTTGCATACCGCAGTTTCGCACGAGATGGCAAAATAATTGGTGACAGTGAACCCTTTAAAAAGCTGGATCGAATCGTTGTTCATCACTTCAGTTCAACAGTTCGATCTCTAAACAGTAAAGAACATTCGAAAAGAAACATGCGTTTTACGATCGTTGGGTGCCTATTGACGGTGTTCTTGGCTAACGCTTTAGCCGGACCGATAAAAAAGATTTCTGAGAAGAAATCGTTGGTAGAAAATACGAAACTTGATAAGGAAGCACCAAAGATCGACGAAATTGGAACTGACAAGGATAGATCGAAGAAATCAACGACGACTTTCTGCGTTGAAATCCGACCAGGAAGCAACGAGCCTGTTCAGTGTTCGTGCAAAGATAAGGAAGCACATAATCAACATTTAGCTGCACAGCAAATACCTCAGGCAATTTCTTACGCAGCAACTCAGCCAGCTCAATTACAACCAGCCAGTCCACCTCATAGCGTGAACATTATTCATGCACCAGCTCAGCCACCACAAACTTTGAACATCATCCAACCAGCGCCAACTCTACACGCCGTACAATTCCTCCAACCACAATCACCTCAAGGCCCATCAAGCGTTCAAACTCTTAACTTTTTGCAACCATCCGTTCATAAGTCTGAACCATATCATCAGACTATTAACTTTGGGGCACCATCTCACGAAGAAGAAAAACCATCCAATCCTATTCAATATGAAAAAATCATTGAATTTCCTTCCGAGCCTACACCTAATCCAGCTCCAGAACCGATTAATGAAAAAGTTGTTCCTGAATCAACTCCTCAACCAGCTCCCGAAGTAATAGTCGTTCCTCAACCAGCTCCCGAAGTAGTAATCATTCCTCAGCCAGCTCCTCAGCCAACTCCCGAACCAATTCCTACAATACTCCCTCAACCAACTCCTCAACCCGAGCATACCGATAGTGCTCACAAATCGGAAGTTCACGTTTCGGTAACGACAGAAGATAAGAAGAATCAAGAAGAACACAAATCTCAACCAGAATCTTTCCAAATTCCAGTCGAACCAGCTCACGTGTTACCATATGATCAGAAACCTCAATCATACCAAGAACAAGTTGTAGTCGTACCTAATCCTATTTTAGTAGAACACCAAGAAAACTGTCCTGCTGCTTTCATCCAAATACCATCGATTCGATATCAACCATCGGAATCGGTCATCCAGTTTCCAGGATCATCTTACCAACCAGCAGGATCATCTTTTCAACAAGCAGGACAATTCCAAACTGAGTGCAGTTGCAAACAAACACGCCCAATAAATTCAAATCTTCATCTAGCTAACCCATCTTCCTCATTAAGACATCATCATGATAAGAACCCACAGATTGTCCCAATGGTCATCTATCCTCCTCCTATCCCAACCATTAGTCCAGCACCATTATTAGGTGGTCATCAATCGCATGCACCCTACCACGGTATGGTTTCTCTTTCTGGTCAACCATCTGGCCAGCCACCATTGGTCATCAGTATGCAATCGATTAGAAACAAGGAGGGTATGCAAGAAAAAATGGTAAGTAACTGATTAATTCAATTCCAAAACTATTCAACTATTCATTCTCAATGTTCATCATAATAATTTAATCATTTTATTTCTTAGACTGATATGACTGGTATGACTGGTATGACCGATATGACTGGTATGACAGCTCGTAATCATGATCAAACTTCTAACACGTTGAATAATATTAACTCTGAAGTACAACCCAAGGATTTTAATCGTCAAACCATGACGGGTCTTGAAAATCGAAACGGACAACATGACAAGGAAATGGGCCCGATGATGAACGAAGTCACCAGACCGAGATACATCAGGGACGATAAGAATGCCAAAATTATCGACACATCGGTGGAAACGAAAAAAATCAACGAAAAAAGTTCATCGATTAAGAAAGATTAATTTTGAAAAGCCACGACGACGAATCAACATTTTACATTGACTTGGATTATTACTTCGAAATGTGCCATTCCAATAATTTGCTTTTATCTAATTTTTCTAATCCTTATTTCAGTATCGTCGTTTTTAATATTACGATCGATAAGATGTACAAATAAATTATAATAATATACACAAATGTATTATGATCTCACCTCTTTGAAATTAGTGTACCCATCCCGTGAATTTTCTTTTTTTTTTTTTTTTTTTTCAGCATGTTCAACAATTTGATTTCTTCCCTTTTCCTTTTTATTATAACATAATCGCAAACGCTTTACCTTCGATCAAAATAAACGAAACATTTAAATCAAATNTTTTATCTAATTTTTCTAATCCTTATTTCAGTATCGTCGTTTTTAATATTACGATCGATAAGATGTACAAATAAATTATAATAATATACACAAATTTATTATTATCTCACCTAATTGAGATTAGTGTAGTCATCACGAGATTATGATTTTTTTTTTTTTTTTTTTTTTTTTTTTATATTCAACAATTTGATTTCTTCCCTTTTCCTTTTTATTATAACATAATCGCAAACGCTTTACCTTCGATCAAAATAAACGAAACATTTAAATCAAATTTTAAAAAAGGTTAAGAATTTCTATTAGATTTCAACGAGCGTTCCAAAAATATTTCAATTTAATAATCTAATAAAATATCGAGTGTGTTAATCGATATTTTTAATTAAGCTCCGTACACGCATATGCAATCGTGAGGATTTTCATTAGTCAAAAAAAAAAAAAAAAACAATTTTGTTATATCCGATATGATAAAACTTTTTACTAATAAAATGTTCGCGTGAATTTTCAATATTTATCTTGAAACTTAATCATTGTTAGTTTAATTCGAATTATCTCGTTTACTTCGATATTAATCCAACGATTAGTATAATTAATAAGCGTTACACCTGATCGATCGTAATTCGTATTTTCGTTTTATTTTTGTTATAAACATAAAAAATAATATTAAAAAATACTACGACGACGATATTTTACGAGTTCAGTTTGATTGATTTATTTGGTCGGTAGGAAGATATGGAGAAAATATTAAACAAATTAAACAAAGTTGAATTAAATTGTTAGGCAGAGTGAAACGTATTCTCTGATGCGAATATAAGCTGGTACTTATTCGACCTAAGTATGCATGGCATTTATCTAACTTTAGCCGTAATATCTTGGAATCCGCAATAATAACTGCACGAGTACTTGACATAATATATGATATTATTATTTATAAAATATAGTGATTATAAAATAATTTTCTTCATTTCTAACTAATTATCATTTGATTTTTTATTATCTTGCTATATATGTATAGCATACTTATTGTATGCTTGTATCATTACCTTCGTTTAATCTCAACTCTATAATGCATAAAGGAATGTGTGTAAATGGGATTTCACGTAGATAAGCTCTTTACATGGAATATATAATATATATAATAGTAGGTGTGTATCTCAGATAGATAGAGAGAGAGAGAGAGAGAGAGAGAACGTACGATGGTTCACAAATTGTTGAGAAATTCAAGCTATTATCGTAATTCTGTTGTATGCTATTAACTCGCGTTAATCTTTCATTGGAAGGGCTCCAATTCTCAATCGTAAATAATCCTTTTCTACGATGGCAAACGTTAATAAAAATAAAGGAAGATAAAGTTAGAGAGGGAAATAAATAATATTAATTAAAAAGAAGAAAAGAAGTGTGTGTAAATTAAACAATTTATATTGCAAACATTGCTCACCAATGAGTAATAAAAATAAATAAATAAATAAAGAAAAGAAAAGGTTGTAACACTCGAAAGATGCTGTTATTAATCGATATATATATTTATTATTTTTGCGATAGATATAACATTTAAGACGAGTACCATCTTAGATGGCAAAGCGTTAAAAAGTCAAACGATCACGACCAACTATCATTTTTCATGTTTCGTGTCATTGCGTTTTTTTTTTTTTTTTTTTTTTTTTTTTTTTTTTTTTTTTTTTTTGACAAGAAAGAAAGAGACGACACGTCGAGTGTCATCCGAAAAATGGCGAGTACGATATTGTGGAATAGAATTTTTTTTCTTTAAATGTTGTCTACTGGATTGAACTCTAACAGAGTACAATAAGAGAGGAGAAGAAGAAAGTGAATGAAGAAAAGGAGGAAGGTGAAGGTGAAGGTAGAGGAGGAGGAGGAGGAGGAGGAGCAAAAGGGAATGAAGAAAAGAATTGGAAAGGAAATCTAAGATGAACAAATTCTTATATCAAATGTAATACATCTTTTTTAAAATATAATCTAGAAGAAGAGTTTAAAGGAAGATCTAGTCAAATATTAAACAAAATTGAAAATAAAAATTCACCCCCCCGAAACTATGAATGATTGGACAACGTCATATTGTAAAAAGAACAAATATTCTTCGATCGATATAACGGAAGGATATCGACGATGTTTTCCTTCCTCTGTGTAAGATTATTTTCTTCCATCATTTTATATTTCTTGTTTTTCTTTGCGAGAGATCGTTTATTTTTCTATATATGTATATATATATTTTCATTCTTTGTTCGCGTTTTTAATATTATTTCTTTTATCATCTCGAAGGAAGGAACAAAAAATTAAAAAATAAAAGAGACGATTCGATCGAATGGGAAGATTGTAAAAATTGCATTTTTTTACGAGTAATTACAATTACAAATTATTAATATATATATATATATATATCGCGAGAACAACGCGAGATTATTTTTAATATTGAATATAATTTGTTTTTTAATTAAATTGTGTAACTATATACAATGGGGAATTTTTGATTGTTTTTTTTTCGGTTGCATTATAAAACTTTCTTCATCGTATTTTGTAATCTCGTCGAACGTATTTCGCCTAAGGGGGCTTCTTACGTGAAAGCTATGATAGAAATGGTTTCGAATCGACAAGATTGTATCGATCGTCCAGCAAAAATTCAATAAATTTCATCAATTTTTCCTTTGCTTGTCGTAGATATTGCTCGGAACGTTTCAATTTGTGTTACTACTCATGGTAACCGGTATCTTGTTATCTCTTGCCATCGTTTCTCGTTTAATGGAGATTATTATTACACTGATACATCCTACTAGCATCTTCTTATTACGGCAGTCAGTAAAATTATTCGTTGTGAGTATACGATTTGTTTTGAAATATAATAGAATACTTTAAGTATTTACTTATTTATCTATAGAATAAACTTGTGCATTTTGCTTGTGTGTTTAAGGGAGATAAAATTTCGATAAAAATATTATTTGAAATATTTGTTAATTAAAATATCGTAATATATAAATAATTACAATATCATTATTGTATTATTTTTTACTTAATAATTTGTTTTTACCATTAAAACAAATCATTAATCAAATAACTAGAGTCGTATATATATATTTCAAATATATTTCCTTTCATCTTTTTCCGAATGAAATTTTATCTATATTAAAAATAATGAAAGTACGATTCATACGGGACGGGGAAACAATCGATCCAGTGTAAAAAGGGTCCAATACATGCCGTTTTAATTAAGAGAACACATTCATTAATTAATTTATCCACGTACGTTAATTTTTCAAATGATTCGTACGAATTACTCCACCATGTCATTTTATATGGGTTTTTCGACAATGCCGTACACGAGAGTAATGTAATTTGATAATCTTGTAAATTGTGATCCGCGTACTACGATTGCAACAAGTTAATGTTCGATTCATGACAACAATTCGATAATTAGTTCGTTCGTTCGTTCGTTCGTTCGTTAATTCGTTTGCATGCGAACGTATGAATGTTACGTAAAATATTTTATTGAATTAAAAAAAAAAAAAAAATAATACCTAGCAAATTTGTTCCTCCAATTAAGAGAGATCATGTTAAAAATAAAAATTAAATAAAAACCTCGATGTGTGTTATGTGTTAAAACAATTTATCCTTCTATTATCAAAATCAATCAAACGTAAAAATGATTATTATATTTAGAAGAAATATTTTTGAATCGTATAAAATTATAATTTGATATTCGAAAAAAAAAGGCAGGGCTTTCGAGCCCTATGCCTAGTTAATTTTTAATACTTGGAAATGTGCAGTTAATAACGAGCCTGTCAGCAAGGATGACTGGATATGTTTGGTGCAAAACAATCAGAAGAATTAATTCTGGCGTTCCTCACGAGGACAACAAAGAAGTCATCGGAATCAATATAACTGCACCGGAAATTCCCTACATGACAACCTCTTATTCCTACATGGATCATGTCCACAAGAAACCATTAGAGTTAAATGTCTTGAACAATGACCAACTTCCATCCGATTTGGCAAGTAATGGTCAAGAATCTACGATCGATTCTAAGAAAGAAACTACTTCTAGTTTCAAAGAAGACGAAGCTGCCTGAGAGATTCCATTGGGATTTGAGAAAAAGGGTTACATGATTTTGTCCTACGTGTTCGAGAAAGAAAGAGAGAGAGAGAGAGAGAGAGAAAAGGAAACAAGAAATTCTAGAATGTAAGATATGTTCCACATCATAGTGGAACAAAAATATCCTGGTTGATGGAACCATTTAAATTCATTTAGTTATTTGTTATAAAGTTTTTTGTAGACATTTTTTTTATTATTATTATTTAACCTGACGATTGTAAATTTTCTTAGATAAATGAACAAAGTTTTGGAACGAACGTTTAAAGAATTTGTTCTTTTATTTTCTTTTTTTTTTTTTAATCGACCATATGAAATTCAATATTAATAAAGAAAATTAAATAAAAAACAAAAGGAAGCATTATCTTAAATTTTCATTCTCTACGTAAGATTGTGACATCTTTAGCAAACACCACCTTTAAAACCAAGCATTTTATTCTTCTTTGCCGAACTTGGAAACGTTAAAACGGAGGGGTTGGTCTTTGTTATCGATTCGAATTATTTTGCAAAAGTAGTAACAACGGCAAAAGCAAGCGACTCTTGGCGCTTGCCAATAAGATTTAAAGCGATGAAAAGTTTGGAGGATTTTCGAGAGAAAACGTAATTAAAGTTACTAATTTTAACCTCTTAATCGTTGGACTTCGTGGCACTGAGATTATTTCACAAATTTGAATAAACATGATTCAATATTATATTTTAATCTCTATTTCAAATGTGATTTAATAAGGAGTTTCTTAATATTAAATATTATAAATGATTTATTTATATATATATTTCTATTTTTTTGTATGATAACAGTCGCGTTTTGTGTTATAAATCAAAAGATTCCTGTCTGTCTCAAAGGGAGCTAATTACTATGTCCGTTTTTATATTCAGCGTTTGGACAAGAAAAAAATATACGCGGGTGGGTTATCTTTTTTTTTTTTTTGGATCTCTTTAAATTTTTATTTCTATGGTCTCGGGTCATTGACATTTTATATCAAAGTAGATGGTACATACGAGCAAATGAAATTTTTTATATTAATAACGTGATATTAATATTGAACAAAATTTTGCCATGTTCGCGTATAATTTCACTTCGCGTCGTTTGTTTTTTTTCATCGGTCAATATTTCAAACATAATTAAATCCCGAATATGTAAACGTGAGTTAAAATTTATTCGAGCAAAAATGGACGTGAGTAATGATTTTCTTTAGATTTTTTCTCTCTTTTTTTTTATACTTTAAAAAATAGAAAATTAAATTTGGATAATTTGCGATAAAGTTAATTACGTCAATTATTTATTTTACAAAAAAAAAAAAAAAAAAAAAACGTTGATGAAAAAAATGAAAATGTTGAAAAATAATTGGATCAAACGAAAGAAAATATAAATGATTATTTTTAACGAAGATAATATATATTATTTGTAAATCTTACGATCAACAGCTCGACGTAATTTGGACAGATTTGAATAGAAAAATTCCATATCTACGAAATTTCCTCCGCACGGAATGTGCACCATATTTGAATACAGCGTGTACGGTATTACTTGGATGGCTGGTTGTATCAACAATATTTCAGGTACTTTATTATCTTACCTTTATTTTTATTTCGTTTAGTAACTGTAATTTATGCTCTAGCACGATGATTTGTTTGTGCGCGTGATGATATATTTCCGTCATCCCGTTAGCAAGAAAAACCGCGTGACTTCTTTTTATAAAGCAAAGAAAACTACCTTTTTTTTTTGTTGTGGTTTTTTAGTTGATACGATTGATCTTCGCACATTTGACGTCAAGCATCATCGCAATTATTCTATTCTGTCCGACTACATTGAAATGGTTATTTTCCGATAGATTAGCATACGATATGGAAATGATTTTCAACGATCTAGGGGATAAGATTAAACGATTGTTAAACAATTTTCATCAACAATGTTGAAAATAAATAATTGGAGATAAAATTGTGATATTTTAATTTTCGTGCGAACGACGATAAGTTTTCTTACCCGGTGCGAAGAAGGGGGAACAGATTTTCTCATTATTTTTGCGAGAGAAGGAAAAAAGAAAGAAGAAAAAAAGTGTGAAAAACGACGACGAGCTGGCATGAAAAATCAAAAAGTTGCAGGCGAAAAATATAAAAAAAATGAAAAAAAAAAAAGAAAAGAAAAACCCAAACGTAAAGTCGACGACGAAAATTCATGGGCTAGAAAATGAAAAAGAAATAGAAAAGTAAGAAGTCTTTTGTCTAGAGATGATCAAAAACCGCGCGGTACTTATTTTTCACGGATTTAGAATCATTCGACTAGAAGGTAATGTAAGAAAAAGGGCTTATATTCCTACAAAGGAAACATGCTGGTTTTGTTTGGTCTTATATTCTCGACTGATTCTCTATAGAAAGTCATAGTATAAATGACGATACGATTTTCACTTTCTGATTTAAACTGTCTCTTTCTGTATGATATTATTTTTACCTTTTGCTTACTAAATTCACTCTCCCAAATTCGAAGTACTCTGAAGGAGGTGGATGGGAGAGGGGTATGGGAGAGGAAGAGGAATCTTTTGATGACGCAAAACGGAATGTTTTAAGATTTCAACACTACTGCGAATATTTTATCCATACATTAAAGATGTTTTTTATTTCGGTCGACTTAGAAATTCATCGTACATCTGTATTCTTAGATTTTTATTTTATTTCTTCCTATCTATAACGATTTTACTATACATTTTTTTGATTTATCGAATCGCAATGTCCGAGTTTAAGGCTCGAAACGTCAAATCTACTTTATCGAGGACGATAGTTTGCAGATTTTTGCTGACCATGGAAAAAATCAAATGTGCGATACTAGCTAGTCTCTCTCTCTCTCTGGTAATATGATGGGTGTTGAAGGATATTGATAGGCAATAGAATCCAAATTGAAGATCGATACGTCAAATAATTTCCACGCTAGTTCCTAACATTTAAAAGGAATTACTCGTTCGATAAACGTCATGATTGAAAATATTAAAGGTACCCAAAATTTCTATAAAACAATACGATAATGTTGTAAGAATAACACGCGTGCTCGAATTAAAATTGAAATTAATTATACGTAATTCGTATTTCAATTGTAATTAATTTCTACGCGATACATACATGCAATGATTTTATAATTCTAAAGAAGAAAAACATTGACTAAGAGAAATGATTCGATTGTGTTAAGATACGCATGTATGAAGGTACACGATACTTCGAGATCCTATGACGTGATGATAATGGTTTTGGCGTGAAACGCATGTACCTAACAAGCCAGAGAATATCGAATGTATTATAGCTAGTGAATACTGTCTACTGGAGAGTAGACAATGAACTGGATTATATGCCGATGTGTACGATACGTACAAGCATTCGATCGAATATAAATTCGATACGATACTACGATAGATACATTGAAAATTGGTCGGTGTATTTCGTTTTCAAAGAGTACCGTTAGAAAAAGGAAAGAAAAATAGAAAAAGAGAATAGGGACAAGAGAGATGAATTATAATTTTAAATATAAGGAAATAAATTAATTACAATCGCGGATAATAAAAAACAAAATTACCAAAATAACTTTCATAAAAATATCCAATGAATTATTCGAAATTTATTTCAACGCGTTTTACTTTATGCATTTTAATTATCCATTTAAATAAAATAATACAAAACAAGGAAACGTGACAATATACTAATATCCAAATCTGTTAGTCATTTCGTTTGAAATCGCGTGTTACCGATTATAAGATTTGATGATATTCCCAGAGCACCTAGAATTCCTATCGCTTCCTGAACTTACCAGTTCAATGTCGTAGATTTTACTCGACTCATGAGGTTCGGTATTAGAGATAGGAATGGCATTTGCTCATGAGTTAAGCAGGTTAATATCCATACCTACATGCTTCTACTTCTCTATACCCATCTCCTCTACCTCCTCCTCCTCCTCCTCACTATCACCTCTTCACACCATATATAACTCTGTCTCAAACATTTCTCTCTCTCTCTCTCTCTCTCTCTCTCTCTCTCTCTCTCTCTCTCTCTCTCTCTCTCTCTCTTTCTCTTTGTCTACTATGCAGTACTGTGGAGCCGATACAGAGAGAGAGAGAGAGAAGGAATGTGGAAATTATGCGATATGGCAAGGACAATCAGACCGAGTGAAGCGTTTGCTATTATAGGATTCCTAAGCGTAACACAAAGCGAGAAAAGCGAAGTACTATTAAATCGAGACATTTCGATATCGAATATCTCATGAATTTGTATGTAATTATACGACATTATTAGCTTTTATCTTGAATTATCGTTCGAGTTATTAACATATTGTTTTGAAAAATAATCATTATCTAACATTTGAAATATATTTATATGCCAGTAAATTACGTAATCGGGATTGATTGAAAAAAAAAAAAAAAAAAAAAAAAAAAAAGAAATATCCCAATAATTTATTTAATGATTTTTTTTTTCTTTTTTTTTTTATAGATGTAAATAACATCGTGTGAATATGATATAAATTATAAAAATTTATTTTAAACTTTTATTAATATAGTCAAGAAATAGATATCTTTTACGAAGTCATGTTCAATTATTTTATCATGAATCGTTACCGGAAAATGGAATGAGAAACGCGTAATAGAATTATATAAAAAGAAAACGCATGCAATCACGTATATAATTATTGAACAAATGTATTTACCACTTCTATAAGATGAAGAAAATTATTTTATCTTGAATAATTAAAAAAAAATTGATTGATGTAGTTTTGCATAAATACAATATTAAAACATTACATTCTGGCCTTTTCCATCGATATAATTCCTTATTTTATTTTTTTCTCTTATTTTTAATAATTATTCATTAGCATAATACAAAGTCAAATAGAAAAAAAGGAATGATTTCTTTGAAGAGAAACATTATGCAAAGACTGTACTAGGTTTTATTATCCAATCTTATAAATATTGTAAATTATATACTTCATATATGCAAACGAAGTCTATATAAATCAATTTTTTTATTTCATTTTGTCTACACGTGTCAACGGTGTCCTTGATTATTGAACATAATACACTTTTAAATTTTTTTTACAAAGTATTCCTGTTTGTTCATTATTTCTCAATTACTAATAAAAAAAGCTCTGTTACTATTATTAAATATTATTAAAAACTAATATTAATATTACAAACACTGAATTATCTTTTCAGTGTTAACATAATATCTGCTCCAAACAGACAACTTTTAAAATTAATTGAACTACTTCTATAATTTTCGCGCGCATGAATATAATATGGTCAAAGGATTTCTCTTATTGAATGTTAATAAAAGAATTTTATTCATAAACTCTTTAAAAATAAATCAATTTCAAACACTAAATAAACATTTATATAACTCTCTTAAACACCTTTTGCACAATGTGTTACATATTGATTAAAATAAGCCATAGGTTCAAATGTTGCATATTTCATGAAAATAAATTAACTTTTTACATAATATAATATATACTGTGGAATAATGAAAATGTTAAGAAATAGTAGCATGAATGTATGTTAAAGAGGGAGTGGAAGAATGTATGATTTGTTAATTTTTGATTGGTTCGTGAAAGATCACTCCATTTAATGGCTATGAGGATTGGCTAATCAGAAAGTTGAAAAACTACTATTAGATGTTAGGTAGCTAAAGTAAAAGGAAGTTGTAGTCAAGTAGCACAACGTATTAGGCGATCACAGTCGAAGTTGTGACGAGTTTAAAAAAGTGTAAACGAATAAACGAATAAAAATGTTAGACGAATAAACAACAGAAGAATACAAGAAATTAACAAGTTTAAAGAAGAAGAAGAAGAGAAGACAACCGAATAATCATATTAAGAATATTTCAATCACAAAGAGATAAAGAACACACTTTGAAGCGTGGAAACGAAATGATGTAACAAGAACTTGAACTCGCATGATATGAATTATCAATGCTTTGACAGATCTAGAAGCTATAGGTAGATGGCGTACAGCAGGTAGAAAAAGTAAGTTAAGAACGCAACTTTATAGCTACACCACGACCATTACACAGATTTCATATTTACGAATGATTGTCGAATAAGTCAGTGAATTATTAGACAATAAACCCGATAATTTTGAATGCTATGTCAGTCACTGGTGACTGACGTGGTCTGAACGGAAAGTTCAGTATCGGTCATCATTTCCTTATAAATTCGCGTGTTACTCAATGTGTTCTACAAAAAGGCATTTGAATGGATTAGATTCTAGAAACCGTATACCTTCGAATGACGTTTAACGAATTAATCGAAGAGTTAGGATGCACGTATCGTCCGAGATGTAACAAGATAGACATGGGAAGGAAGTTTGAAGCAGGAACTTTGAAGAAGGATTGACATTCCGAGAGTATGCGCATGACAAGAAGATCACTATGGGCATCATTGCGTACCGATCTATGATATCAATATTTTAAACTACCTTAACTGACGAAATCCAAGATATATCATTACGTATTCATTGTTTTGTGACGATAGAATGTATTTAATCGACGACGCAGTTGACAAAATATTACTATGAGATCAAGACTCAACGAGCACTACGAATTCGACTGGGGAGAAACGTAGCGTTGTATCAGGAAAGCCAACTTATGTAAAATGTAAGTAGCAAACATCACGAAGCAAGGAAGACGAATAATAACACCTATTTTCATTGTAGTACATTTATCCGCATTAGCGTGGCGAGTTTTGCGAGATGGGACTTAGGCCGAAATGTTCTCATTGCTAGTAGTGTGGACAATGTCCGGCAAATAGAGGCAAATGTCCGAAGAAAAACGAGAAGACGAAGGAGATGCAGGGCTGTGATGCAAGTCTCATCTAAGAAGTATATTAAAATTTACTTAAATTTAAGAATTTACTATAACTTTTCCTAACTATTGGCAATATTATTAAAATATACGATAACATTTTCAATCTAATTAGAAAAAATATTATCATTCGCGAACATAGGGATATATAGAAAATATATGCTTAATTATATAATATTCTACACTATATTACAATATTTTTTAATACAAAGGGTTGCTGGCAAAAGTACTCTTACCATACACTATTACATATAAAAGGATTCTCTTTTACTATTTTTTAATTAATAAGTATATAGAAAATAACAAAGTAGCAACAAAACAATTTAAAATAAAGTATTTTCTTTCATTGAAAGTATCAGCATGGCAAAATCATCGAAGAATCTTAAATTCATAATTTAAAGAACAATACCTTTCTACCCATATGGATTCAATAGAAACAAATTTAAAGATTAGCTAGAATTTTAGAAACTTGCTTACAAACAAATTACAAAATACTAGTTAGAATTTTAGAGACCTGTAACGAAAAAATTCATCTAAATAACACTTTTATCATAATACTAAATAGTATATTATATATTCTTCTGATTAAAAAAAAAAATACAAGTACATTGCTCGACGCCATTTTTAAGTCATTTTACGTCTTAGGAGAAAGTTTGAAGTAAGATACTTGTAACGAAATCCATACTATGGTTTTTGCAGTAAGTTGAGTTTATTTTAATGGAAATAAAATTTGTTTTATAGAATAAAGATTAAAAATAATTTGTATTACTTTTTAAGGAAGCGATACTACAAGTGGTGCACTTACATTTCTATTTTTAATGCTCGATTCTTTCCCGGAAATTCAAATACGCACACTTAGCATTTAAACCCTACATTAGTTTTCATTACTTTTTTAAAATCAAATGTATTTTTATACTAACTTTGTACTATGCTTTCCACATTTCTGATTGCAGAAACAAGCATACAAAGAGTTGTACGAAATGTTCGGCTCAAGCGATACTAAAGATGTTCCTATTAAATATCAAGTTATTAAACATATGCGTTTCTTAGAACGAGTAATCAAGGAAACTTTACGTCTTTTCCCTCCAACTCCTTTCATTGGACGAACATTATCTAAAGGTACAGATTTTAGGTTAACATTTTCAACTGATATTGCATCGTCTATTTGAACAATAAATTTTCTTAATATAGCCGCAGCTATCATTTTCATTACTATCATTGCCAATTTTCGACATATAAAAGCGATTCTTAATGCACATTTATTTTGCTAAACAATTATTTAGAATACTATTTTAAGAATCTACAAAAATATGCTATTACTAATGTAACCTATTTATCAGAGCGAAATGGTAAAAAACAGTTAGGGTTATAATTTCCTGGCAAAAATCTATCAGGATATAGTCTTTATGGATCAGTCCAATATTTTTCTTTTCGGTGAAGTGAAAATATTGCAAAAAGTGCAGAGCAATTTTTCGGTATTAACACATGTCAAAAATACAGGATTACGTGAAACTTACGGCAGGGTTTGCAGGTTTACGAAAGGTAACCACATTCTCTTTCACTCAATAAAATAAATAAATATGTATTATTACTATATAAAATAATAATATGTCAATGGTAAACAAAATATACAAATAGTCGTATAGTATTTGTAGAAGTACATTTCGTAAAGCTGCAAAACCCAGACATAAACCTGACGTAATCCTGTATTTTTTACATGTGGTAATACCGAAAAATTGCTCTGCCCTTTTTGCAATATTTACACTTCACCGAAAAGAAAAATATTGGACTGATCCATAAAGACTATATCCTGATCGATTTTTGCCAGGAAATTATAACCCTAACTGTTTTTTACCATTTCGCTCTGATAAATAGGTTGCATTAGTAATAGCATATTTTTGTAGATTCTTAAAATAGTATTCTAAATAATTGTTTAGCAAAATAAATGTGCATTAAGAATCGCTTTTATATGTTGAAAATTAGCAATGATAGTAATGAAAAAAATAGCTGCTGCTATATTAAGGAAATTTATTGTTCAAATAGACGATGCAATATCAGTTGAAAATGTTAACCTAAAATCTGTACCTTTAGATAATGTTCGTCCAATGAAAGGAGTTGGAGGGAAAAGACGTAAAGTTTCCTTGATTACTCGTTCTAAGAAACGCATATGTTTAATAACTTGATATTTAATAGGAACATGTTTAGTATCGCTTGAACCGTACATTTCGTACAACTCTTTGTATGCTTGTTTCTGCAATCAGAAATGTGGAAAGCATGATACAAGGTTACTATAAAAATACATTTGATTTTAAAAAAGTAATAACAACTAATGTAGGGTTTAAATGCTAAGTGTGCGTATTTGAATTTCCGGGAAAGAATCGAGCATTAAAAATAGAAATGTAAGTGCACCASWTGTAGTATMGCTTCCTTAWRAAKTAATACAAAYTATTTTTMATCTTTATTYTATAAAAYAAATKTWRTTTMMATTAAAATAAACTCAACTTAATGCAAAAACCATAGTATGGATTTCATTACGAGTATCTTACTTCAAACTTTCTCCTACGACGTAAAATGATTTAAAAATGGCGTCGAGCAATGTACTTGTATTTTTTCTTTTAATCAGAAGAATATATAATATACTATTTAGTATTATGATAAAAGTGTTATTTAGATGAATTTTTTCGTTACAGGTCTCTAAAATTCTAACTAGTATTTTGTAATTTGTTTGTAAGTAAGTTTCTAAAATTCTAGCTAATTTTTTTAAATTTCTGTGTATTGAGTCCATATGGGTAGAAAGGTATTGTTCTTTAAATTGTAAATTTAAGATTCTTCGATGATTTTGCCATGCTGATACTTTCAATGAAAGAAAATACTGTATATATAATATATGTATATACTATATATTATGCATATACTAGCTATATGCATAAATATGTGTGCGTGTGTAAATATTTTATGTGAAAGTATAGAAAAAAAATAAATACTTTTACTATCAAACCTTTGTTAGACATACTTTTAAAATATTGTATTGCAGTTTTATATAAAAAGTTTGTATAAAAATGAAGGTACGCACACAGGAGAGATTTAATTATTCAGTAGTAATGGAAATATTGAAACTAGGATCAATATAAACTCTGTATTTTTAACTTTTCTATCAGAAAATTCAATTAGCTGTATTAAGACTAGGTTACCGAAGTGTGTCAATTTGACTCATTTACGATTAGACGACGTTTCTATTTAGATAGAAGACGACTATAATCATAAACTTCATTTCCCAGTGGGTGGTAAATGTAATACGGCGGTAAGAAATCGACCATAAATAAAACGGAACGCATCTTATCATAATATTCCAAGAACAATATTTTAAGAACAAAATTAATCTTTCGTTCATAACCAAGATTTAGTGTCTTTCTCAAGTTTTTCATTATTATTTTATTAATGTGTTTAAACAATGGAATTAGGTGTCTCCAACTAAACCGATGCTAATAATATTTGAATAATATTAATCTAATAGATGTTATATACATATCTCGTTAATGAGAAGTAGACTAAATATTTAAAATTAATTTAATTATTAAAGTTAATTCAATTGAATGTTTTAATTACTTTTTTGTTTCTTTTTTTTTTTTTGAGATCGAAAATATAATACAAATCAGAATGCAACTGGAATGAACGTTAGATGTTAAACAAGTGGAATCCTTTTGGATGTTATTCATGACCGATAATAGTTTCGATGTTCTGGAAACTTTTGCGTTACAAGTTTCTCTTGTAATCTCGGCAGTTTTTCGACTGAGGAAGAGAACCTAGCGTCTCCGTTGAAAATAGTTAAAAGTCATGCCCTAGTAAAGCAAATCGCGTTAAATTATATCGTAGAAAGTATATACGAAAATCCAAGATAAGAAAGTTTTTCCTCCTAAGATTAAATGTATTTTTCCTCAACGAAATAAATAATCGATTTTATGGAAAAATCATCGATTTGGCTGAACATTTGTAAAACTTTCTTAAAAACGAGACACAGTAAAGATTGAAAATTTCTAATATATTTTTGAATATAAAAAATTATCGTTTATAAATTTCTTGTAAAAATTGCCACGAATTTCATAGAAAATCTTCAATAATAAGAAAATGAATATTTAAATTAGTCGTAAAATGAAACGTGTTAAAGAATAAACATAATTAATATCGAAGTAGAAATTTGTCTTAAATAGTTTTGAAAGAAAGAATTTCAACGTGATAAAAATATCATCTCTGATTGTAAGACGAAATAAAAGGAAAGAATGCTTTTAGAAAGCATTAGTAATATCTTTTTAAGGCAAAATACTTTTTCCTGTTCGCCGAGGAAAGAGTCACGGCGATCAAAGGCGGTATACATTTATAAATACTTTTCATTAACATAAAAGCATCTTAATTTTGAAGAAAGCGAATAAAATAATTAAAGCGATTAATCTTCCATGCGAAAAGTTCGTGTTTCGATAGAAATTCGAAACAGAAGGAATACAAAAAAATCGTATGAAACGATAATAAATCTTTTAAGTTAATAGAATCAAATTTAGGAATGCAATCGAATCGATTTCTAATCAAATGAAAATAACATTCGTTAATAATTTAAACAGATTACTCTCTTAAATATTTCTTATTCGATATCTTACGAAAGTTCATAATTAACTAAAGTGCTTAATGAATAATTAAACATAGAATATGGAAATGATTTCTTTTTATTCCTTCTTTTAAGAAACTCACGAAATTTCTAACATTCTGTAACCAATACTCGTAGAACATATTCGTCGAACGTAGATGGTAGATTACTATAATTTCCAACGATTGTTTAACTTTTTCTATCATAATTAACGTCGAATTACAGAACAATTATCTAGCACAAAGTTGTCAAGTAAACGTTTATGTTTTAGAAAGTATTTAAAATATTATAAAGACTGAATTGTAACAAGAACTACTACTCGTTGTTTCGCGAGGATTTTCTAAAGTTATCAAACTGGGACGATCGAACGGGATATGTGAAAATGTTTACAAACGAAACAAATGGAGTTTGATCAATAAAAAAATAAACCTGCGGAAAAATCTAATCCGAGCTGAAACAACAGGGTATTATCTGCAATATTCAGATTACACTGTTGTCATTTCTTTTTACGGATCATAAAAAAAGAGATAAAATTCGCAACGTACATTGTCATTTGAAAAATTAATTCTGATCTATAGTAGAAATCACGAAGAACACAGGTAAAAATGATTCCGAAGTAAAAGAAAAAACAAAAAAAAAAAAAGACAGAAATAAAAGATTTGGAAATAGTCAATTGACAATGCATATAGATGAATAAGTTATTCCATTAGTTGTAAGAATACGCAGGATGATTCAAAATGTTCTTAACATTCGAAAGAGAAAACGTTAAAGGATGTAAGGTAGTAGTAGAAACTTTCAATACGGTTTATCCGAACGTATTTGAATGGAAAATGCGAAGAACTAGGGAAGTATCTGAGAACGGTATTCGGTCCGAAAGAAAGTGGCAATCTTAAGATAAAATGCAAACTACAGTCGATCAATCGTTTCGTTCAAATCGACATTCAGTTCGAGTTCGATTTACTTTCATATACATTTACTACCTTATACCACGTCTACACTATACTATACTATACTATACTATACTATTGTAAATCACGAGGCTACTAAAAGGAGAATTAATATACGAATCGGCATAACTTTCCTCATTCGATAATCTACGCAAATTGAATATCAACCAGATTTATCGATTATATAAATGTTAGTTACCTCGATGCATTCGATTCGATAGAACAATTTTTATTATGAAATTATTTTGCCAATAATTATTAACAGTGGATTCAATGAAAATATAATGCTTCTACGAAAAATTATAAAACAAATAATAATACAAATAACTGTAATATAATTTTTTCACTTGTTAACATAGTATAACATTGTTATAATTATTAATAAAAAATAAATAAAATTGACGAGCATAAAAAGGAGAAAATTTGAATACTCTAGTTAAGATAATATTGAAGATAATAACGGGATCAGTGTTTTTCTCGATCGAATGAACTCAATTTTCTTGGTAAGTAGAAGTTAAGTAAGTAGCTCTTTGACTAAAACACGATGCATATGGTGCCAAAGAGAATTAAACCGCCATGGAGAATAACTCCCTTTGTCGAAGAAGTTTCTAACTTCCCTACCGAACTTGCTATTTCTCTGCATTACCGCAATTCTCCTTCTTTCTCTACCCTCCCCCCCCCCTCCCTATCTTTCTCTCTCTTTAACCCTTTTCATCTTTACGTGCCTTCACCTAATCATTTTACAGAATGCGAAGAGTGAACAATAGATCTTTCGGTTGTGGATCGTCCAATAAAAAGATTCGATACGTGCTTTGCACAGATTTCAAGGAAGATAGATTCTATAAGGTGTGTTATTGATTTTCAAGTAAGAACCAGTTAAGTATCTTCCTCCTTTCCTCCTCTTCTTTTTCATTCTATACTTTTTCTCGTACCACCACCCTTCTATGCTAGAAGTTAATCCCCCTTCTTCCTTATTCCATCTATCTATCATTTTTTTTTTTGGACAAAAGAATGGAAGAGGAAACGACCATAAAAAAAAAATTTGTCTCCGACGTTTATCTCTCTCTCTCTCTCTCTCTCTCTCTCTCTCTCTTCTTTTTTTCCTACTCGACTTGGGCAAAAGATTTTTTTATTTTTTTGTTTCAAACTAAAAATATTTGAATCATTTGATATATTACGCGTTGCAATTGTGTTTTGAATTTATGCGCTGTACCGATCATTTACTTCATTTGCTCGATTTATCAAAGATGGAATATTAATGAATACATATGTAAATACATATCATGTAATGTATAAGCAATGATGATTTTACAAACGAATATCCACGTACACAGTAGACACTGTTATCAATTATAAATTCAAACTTTTAATCTTTTAATTGAGTACCTTTATTAGGGAAACATAAAGTGCTACACGATTCAAATTGATTATCTATTGAAATGTAAATGCGATTATCTCTTTAGAAGATATTTCAAAATGTACGTGAACGTGAATATTAATTTACTGATTCTATATTTAAATCAACAAAATATGAAAAAAATCAACACATACGTTTTTAAATAATGAAGTAACAAGAATATTAAAAAATAACAATTCGAAAACATAATATTACGTATTTACTAATCTTCCTAAAGCCAAGATTTCGATTGTGGAAGATGAACAAAATGATAATTACGATAAAAATAAATAACTAAAATATATCTCGGCAGATAAAGTAATAAGATAATCCTGTTTCTTTTTTTTTCTCGACTATAATACTGTCGGATTTAAGTTGAGTTTTCATCTTATTGTTAGTCGAATTTTTACCGCGAGAAATATACGTAATAGCAGAGAATATTCCGGAATCTCTTTTCATATACAAAGTCCGCGGAACGATTGTCGTATAAGTAGAGAAAAATGAAACGCATTAAACGAAGAACTCGACGTATAGCTGTGCACCTACATACATATATTGTCTATTTATTCCTATTTTTATTATTTGTTTCCTTTTCGCTAAATACGATGCACACTAGAAATAAATTATACAAGATGAGTCAGAATTAATCGGGAATCTGAATATCTCTGTTAAATCTAAAACTACAAGGTATGTTATGACGATTATGTGCATCCTTTGAAATCATTTTTTGATTAGGGCGTAGACAATTTTTATGGTTTTAAATTCAACAGAGATATTCAGGTGTTCAATTAATTCTGACTCACCCTGTATAGAGAGAGTGAGTGGCTATAAGCTTCTCAGGCTAATAATACAATTAAGTAATGTGTGTTGGGCGCATGACCATCATAGCCATTAATTCTATTAGGCAACTAATTACCTGTTAACTTTTGCCGGCAGGCATGAACAGCGTAATACATCGATAGAGACAAGCGAGGAAAAACCTATATCCCTCTAATGTTTCATCTATTAAAAAAATTTCCATTCATGTAAGTACACGCACCTAACACACACGTACAATCGATCATAGAAATATTTGCTTGTCCGGTAAGTAATTTCGTTTTTTTGATATCAGATACGGGTTCGAGTTACTTCTCTACCAACACTTATTTGCATTTATTTCATTTTATATCTCATTATTTTCGAAGCTCCGAGGGATCTCTATACCGACTGGAAAATGACTTTTTCAATGTAATTTTCAATCAATCGCTAGGGAATATATAAAAAGAAAAATAATTAAGGACGTTGCGCCGATGATAATCCGGAATAAAATAAAAATGTTAATGAATATGCAAAAAGGAAAAAGAAAATATATTTAAAACAAATAATACGAGAGAGAACGAGAAAACAAGTGGAACTTATTAATTAATCGTATAAAAAAAAATCACTTTCGAACGATCTCGAAATTGGCACGTTGCAAGTCTGAGTATATGCAAATATGTGCATATGTGCATATGTGTATACGTGCATGTATAATAAAAAAAAAAAAAAATAATGATCATTAGCAGCATTGCCAAGTAGTAATGCTAATCACGAGTAAAATGATTGTAGAACGTTTCACTATGTTATATGTAGAAAAATGGTTGTACACGATCAGCAATTCCATGTTAAACCTAGACATTTAAATAGTAGCTTTTACCGCAATGCTAAGGAGAAACAAAGAAATAAAAGAGAGAGAGAGAGAGAAAAAGAGAGTTGCGTCAGCGACACTTTTAAAATTCTCAGTACGAGGAAAGTCGTCTTATTGTATGTTGGTAAGTACCTAATTATTTTCTCGGTAAAAATCCAATTTCTTTCTTTTTGTAATAAATTTAACCTTGGCCGAGTACGAAAGTACATTATTAAGTATCACAGAACGATTCTACGCTTTAATTAATCTTTAAAATAAAACAAAAAGAAAAAGAAGAAAAAGAACAATAGAAAAAAGCATCCAAAAAATGCACGTGTAACTTTGTAATTAGCCTAAGCAATAAGTGATATTACGAAGAACTTTATATAAGAATATCCTAAAAATTTTCTCGTACCATAGAAAAAAGTAAAATAAAATTAAAAAAGTATGTAATATTATTCAATGTATATTACTATTATTATAATTATAATAATAATCATACCATACGTAGTTCCACTAAGGTCTTGTGTTACAGATCTGAAACAATGTTAATTAATTAAAAACAATGTAAAAAATCATTGGAACATATTAACAAATATTTGAAGTTACATTTGTTATAGAATTTTCAATAATTATATTTCGTATTTAGTGATAATATGTGTGCCTTCAGAAATGCATTTATATATATATATATTTTAAAAAGTAGCCTTTTAAAGTGCACAAATAGAAAAAAAATCCAAAAGGTTTGATGTTGAATCCCACGATAATCACCTGTAACAAAAAGAAAAATATATGAATCATCTATACTTGCAATAACATTAAAACATATTATTGACGAGCAATATAAAAATACAATGAAATACAAAATATGACTAAAGGAGCTATTCTCGAAAAGTTCGAACTTGCTGTTGAACTTTTGAAAATAACTTAATAGTCT
>NW_014569787.1:0-242 GCF_001313835.1 Polistes canadensis
TGAAATATAAAAAGAGTGTATTAAAATATTCAAATAATTGTTAATTAGTTAATAAAAATGTCTATTGTTGTTAAAAAGATCGATGACTATGATCTATGCACTGTCCTCTTCGAAATCTAACGTTGAAATGAGCCTTTGCCTTCTATGTAATTACTTATATTGAAAGTTGTTTATATGACTTTCCGAACGTTGCGCATGTGTAAAAAAGGAATAATCTATCTAATCCATAAAATTTAAGATTA
>NW_014569787.1:1111-43525 GCF_001313835.1 Polistes canadensis
CCGTCTTCCTCGAAATCCACCTTGAGACTGGCACTTTCTCTTTTATGAAAATATTTTTATTGAAAGTTGTTTATATGACTTTTTGAATGTTGCGCATGTGTATAAAGGGAATAATTAATCTAATAAATAAAATTTAAGATTCCAACGATCTTATTTTACCATTTTTTACATTTTTATGTAATAGTTTAAATTAATGTACATTTGTTTAATGTTCCTGCGCAGTGATGACTTCGAGGAAGTGGGGTAAAATTTTCATCTAATAAAACATAAAATCGAAATTAATTAATATTCAAAGTACGTTAAAAAGTATGTAATGTTTAAATAAATGTATATACGTTTAAACAATCTTAAATGTAAGTAAAAAACAGTAGAATATTAAAATAATTGTTAACTAATCGAAAAAAATGTATATTGCAATTTAGAAGCACTGAGTATATGTTCGGAGTACCGTCCTCTTCGAAATTCACTTTCAGACTGGCATGTTATTGTCTATGAAAGTACTTTTATTAAATGTTGTTTATCTGACTTTCCGAACGTTGCGCATGTGTAAAAAGAGAATAATGCGTGTAATGAATAAAATTTAAGATTATAACCTTCTGATTTTAGCATTTTTAAAATTTTTATATAATTGTTTAAATAAAAGCACATTTGTTTAAATATTTGTGCACAGTGATGATTTACAGTTTGAAGATTTTATTTAAAGGAATATTAGATCGAAATTATTTTATATAGAAAGCAGATTAAAAGTTATGTAATGTTTAAAAACATGTATTTATATTTATACAATTATAAATGATAAAGTATCGCAGCTTACCCATATTTTATTTCTGTCAAATAGTAATCAAAAGTTTAAACATATGTAATAATATGGTTTAAACAATAGTTCAATATACTACTTTGATGTAAAACATTGTTAAGATGAATGTAAATTTTCCTCGACACAGTTTCACGTTTCCCACGCAAACGGGATGATATATTGTATCAACCCTGCACACAAAAGAAAAAGTACCGAATCAAAATTCGAGTCGACTCATTTATTTTCACCCCTGTGCGAGTAGAGTCACGTGCTTGCCGGAAATGGAATTTTGCTACCGGAAGGAGGATTTTCGAAAAAGGGATTTGATATTCTTCTATAGACGGATACATCATCCTTGGAGGGTAAGAAAATGATTTTGTTTCGTTCACGTTTGTTTCCTTTTAGCACCCCCTAGGAATCAATAAAATATAATCAATATATAAAATGTTATTCCTAATAAAAAGAGGCGTTGAGATTGAAACGATCGATCGATAAATCTAAGAATCGTATTCGTGATTGATCGTTGATAAAATGATTAAAAAAAAAAAATACCAACAGACTACAGGCTTATGTTTTTTACGATTAGAAAAAAGAAAAATCGAATAGCGGAAGGAGTGGGGCAGGGTGGGGTGGGTGGGGTAGGGGTTGTTGAATGTAGGGTCAGATGCAAAGGGCCAATTATTATTCGCGGTATGTAACCGTCAAAAAAAATGAAGTAATGCTTATAAAAACGGGTAAATGCAGGTGCGTAGAACTTTAGCAGGTGCGTTATATTAGTTGGGCATTGGTTCGGCTCTTAGGGCCCACTTAAAGTTAAGAGGCGTGCACGAGTGATCCGCTTCGCGTGTCCTTGCAGCGTAAACGCATAATCGGACTCGGGCATGTTCTTTCGGTTCTTTCGTGACACGAAAGTGTGCACGCATATCCACCTTCCTCGTTCTTTTCGTACTCTCACTTGGAGAACTCGGAATCGTCACAAAATTCTCCGCAGTTTGCTTCACGCGATCCTTAATGATCCTTCTACAGCTGCCGCGTTACGCTTTGATTCTGTTACTTTTGCCATAAATAAAGAGAATAAGATAATTGCTGTAGATTAGCGGTGTTGTCAATCTCATCAAATTTGGTTCGACCTTTACATGATTATCGCGACTTTTTTGAAAAATTTAATTATTACAGTTAATAAGGAAATGTTTACCAGAAAAAAATACTATTTACTTCGATGAGAATTAAGATTTATCATTTTGCAACGATTGTAGATTTATTTTTGCAACGATTTTAAGATTTTAAGAACATCCATTGTACGTGTGCAACCAGTGATCTGAAAGATATTCAAATAATCATCTACGGAGTGGAGAGAAAAAAATAGAAAAGAAAAAAAAGAAGAACTATTAACTGCGTACGTTTGACACCACTGTTGCGCCCGATCGATAGGAAGAAAAAAAATAAAATAAAATGAAAAATAAACATAAACCTCGGCTTGTTCCAGTTATGCCAGGGGTAAATCGAATCGGCGGACACAAAACTCTCATGTTCGTCCATTAATTTGATATGAAGCTCGGGGCAGCGTCGATTACTCGTCGTTTATTGAAAAGGGGGCAAATCAATGGGATATGCCGATATACTGAAAGAAAAACGTACAAAGAGAGAGAGAGAGAGAGAGAGAGAGAGAGAGAGAGAAGAACACGTTCAAAGAGTGGAGTCGTTGCAATCGAGTTTTCGAACATACGTGTGCGAGTTGATGAGAGAGAGAGAGAAAGAGAGAGAAAGAGCGTGATCAGTGTCGTTCCTTTAATTAGCCAGGGATCGTTTTCGTTTCGCTTCGTTTACCAGTAAGAGAGAAAAAGAGAAGAAAAGAAATAAGGAATGAGAGAGAGAGAGAGAGAGAGAGAGAGAGAGATAGCGCGTGGGTGAGAGAAAAGGATGCACACGCGGCATATCGTCGGACAAGGTTATCTCCTTGGATCCCCACGTTCGGTGTCGGTGGTAGTTGGAAGTTGTTCGGAAACCGGTAGCTACTTGGCCGGCATACGGTAGCTGGCCTCTAGTTGCCGGTTTGCCGTATCCAAAGCACGCCGCCACAACCACCAACACCAACACCAATACCAGCACCACCAACACCAGCACCACCATCACCATCTCCTTCGTCTTCTTATTTTATTTCTCCTCTTCTTAAGACCATCGGTTGGCCTTTTCCTTTTTTCGTTTTACTAATTTTAGTGACTACGCGCTACGTTCTTTGTAACCTGGCAAAGATCGGAGAACGCTAGCAATGCAATGTTGCTTCTACTTAATCGCGTATCACCATTTTATTTATATACATTACACATTTATTTTTCGTCTATTTATTTATTCCCATTGACGTTAATTCAGATTACTATTCGGTAAATGAATATCACGAGTTAATTCATTTTTACATCGTCTTATTAAAGTTTTATACCCAAGGTGATAATAAATTTTCCATTCGTTTATTTTCAAATCGACCATCCTTTTATTCCCCCCCCCCCCCCCCCCGAGAAAATGTTCGATGATTATCAGAAGGAAATGCAGAAACTCGAGTTAGTTTCGAGTTTGATCTTTAAACAGAATAAGGACGGGGAAGAAGAAAAAAGGATAAAGAAGGAAAAAAAAAAGGAAAGAAGGAAATAAAAAGAACGAAGGGGAAAGTTTGGTCGGGTTTTATGTATAAGAGAGCGAAGAAAATGGCGTGCACGTAACGACGTTGGAAGAGAGGGCCGTGGCGCGGCGCGGCGCGGAGCAAATACGCTCGCAAATTGCCGCGCGCTATCGTTCTATCCGCGGCACGCCTAAGTGGATTTCTGCTTATTTCAATTCCGACGAGATTCAATCTTCGTCTCTCCTTCTACGGATAAAGAAGAGAGAGAGAGAGAGAGAGAGAGAGGAAAAGCGGAAGGTTTTCTTCATCCACTTGGAAGGGTGCTCCTCGCCGACGCCCCTAAGTCGATTGCGGTAAAGTAAGAATCTCTTGATTAACGCTTCTCGTATTTTCGATCCCAACAACGTTACTGCAAAAGGAGATATCATCGAGCGTCGCTGTAATTTACGATCAGACCACTTGCACATTTTATTTTTCATTATTTTTCTTTAATCCGCCAGATATGATCAAGAAAATTCAATATTCATTCGTTTACTAAATATATTTGCATACAAGAATAATCTTAATAAGTTCAATATATTAAATATAATATTATAGATGAATATTTAGTTCAGTATTAATAATAAGAATGATAATGCAATTATCTAAAAAAAACAGCATACTCTTACTGTCATGGAACGTGATATACCGTTTGTATATGTTTTGTTAGTGTTTCTTTTTTTGTTTTTTTTTTTGTAATTCTTTTCTTTTTTTTCCTCTTCGTGAGAGATCGATCCGTGGACGCCGATGTTTAATTGGTTCGACGGTATAAATCAATCGACATGCGATATCCCATGACTGGTGGTATCTCGTTGAATATTTTCAAGTCATCTACGTTCGATTCTATTCGATTATTTCTATGAATCTGATCCCCCCCGATGGTCAAAGAAATCTTATATCTACAAAAATACTCATAAGCATTTATCTTTCATCGTTCAGTTTACGATAAATCTGATTGGAATGACCAATCTCGGAGTCGATTGTTTCGAACAAGCACAGGTGTTCAATGGGTTCTCAGTGGGTATGCTAATATGCTCGCAACTGGGAGACAATCGAAAGTCCATCTTCTTGGCGGTACTCGGTAAAATTAGTGTCCTTAATTGGTTGCTTTCAAACGGGGTTTCAACGCATGCGCGTTGCCAGGCCGGTTTGAGTCGCGAAATAAAAAAAAAAAGGAATGAAAAGAGAACAACAAAAAGTTATGGCGTGGTGCGTAGGTAGACGAAAGTAAAAAAGAAGAAAAGAAAACAGGGAAGAAGAGAGTACATAGGGGTGAGAGAGAGAGGGGGGGAGAGAAAATAAAATGTACAGAGTAAAAAGTAAAAGGGAATAAAAAGTGATGGAGAAAAAGTCTGGTTGGGGGGTGAAGGAGGAAGGATAAGAAGAAGAAGAAGAAGAAGAAGAAGAAGAAGGAAGAGAAGAAGAAGAAGAAGAAGAAGGAAGAGAAGAAGTTGAAGGAGCAAAAGAATACGCGCAGGTGCTGAACACGGATGACTACCCGTCCTCTGATGATTGGCCACGCACCTTCTCACTTCGCGGTTACCTGCATCCCACTTGAGAAGAAGTAAGAGAGAGAGAAAGGAAAAAGGAGAGGGGAGTAGTCGTTCTGCATAACATTATCGGTTCTATCGGCGAAAAGTATCTCTCGTTCGTCATCTCGATCGTATCAGCCAACGTCGTCGTTGCCACGCACGACTTTTGGCATCGACGCGTGAGTTGAATACATGTTTTGCCTTTTCTCTTTCCCCTATGTGAAATTTATCTATACCGTTCTACATACGTACACGTCTTTTTTTCTACTTACACAAAGAGAATAACTCTTTCAGTTGTACAAATTTTACTTCTATCTAATTTTACTCATTTTTATATTTTTTACTTTCAAATATTTCATCACTAATATCTACAATATTGTATATATAAATTTTGCGAAAGATGGGCCTATATTATTTACATACTTGCATAATTGTAACATAGACAACGAAAAATTTAACATAAGCCCAATTTTTTTTCTTCGGATATCTATTAAAATAATGATTTTTCGGTAGAATATTTCTAATAAAAAAAAAATTGCATCAAAGAACATACTAACATTTATTTTCGATTATTATATCGATCATTTATATTACATATCGATTATTTTATTATCATTTATTTGAAATATTAACTGAAATAATATCAGGTTCTTGTTCATTGATGCATACCTATTGCAATTGAAAAAAAGATAAAAAGAGTTAGTTACACGCAATTGTAGGATTTTCTACTTGCATTGCTTACGGTGGAATAAAGTTAACCACGAAGGAGATGAAGGTGAACGTATGAAACCGTTTTCCCCTCATGTAAAGAACGTCGAGCGATCGTCGAGATCGCAAATTCCAAGGATCGTTAAAACGCCGTCGAGGACGACTCGATCTGCTAATACTACTGGTCTTGCTAATTGAACGTGTCATTCTTGTCGAGAAATGCCACTCCGGTGTTTATTTACCGTGGCTCTCTTTCGTCTTTCTACCAAGGAAAGATAGAAAGAGATAAAACATGATTTCCCGCCTGTGGGAAAAGATGAACATTTGCATTTTCATTTTGGAAAAAGTATATTACGAATATTTAGATTTATTAATCGAATAGTTATTCGAATGCATTAAATATTCTCAAAATTCTAATCACATTTGCCCTACTGCTTTCAAAATTTGTTGGTACAATTGTGTAAAAAAATATATAGGTACGTATATAGATATAGATACATGCAAACTTATACATAATCCATGAACGATAACCACGAATGCGGGCATGGTCATTAATATTAGTGAAAATGGTTAAAGCGGGAAGGATTTACGGGGCGCCTCATTAACGGAGGTACCTGTTCTCTCCCTTTTCGTTGCAAAGAAGAGACCAGGTATGTGTAGTATATGTTGGTGCTCGCATCTGATAAGAGTTAAACATCGCACGGCTTCGTTCGGCTACCCGAAAGAACCGAAGAGGCACGTTATAAGGTGCGAGATGTAAAATGTGGTAGTGGTGGTGGTGGTGTTGGTGGTTTGTACCGAGAAAAAGAGAGAGAAAAAGAAGTAATCGACTGGTTCGAGCCGAAAAAGGACGTTAAAAATTGAAGGAACGGTCAGGAGGAAAGGAAAGGTGGGAGGGAAGTGGAACGAGAATAAGGAATCGCGTAAAAGAAGAAAAGACAAAAATAATAAGAAGAAGAAGGCCGTGTCGAGTTATCGGTTCGCGAGCATCTGCTCGCACGTTTGTCATCCTACTCGGGTACATCTGTCTAATTGACGCACGTAAATACCCACGAGAGAGTTCAGTACGTGCGCATGATCGCGCTTTCAGCGGAAGTTACCGAGTCGTTAAAAAGAAAGAAAGAAAGAAAGAAAGAAAATAAAAAAGAGAGAGAGAGAGAGAGAAAAGTTTGTACAACGACAAGGACAACGATGACAATCTGCAAGGGCCAAGTCCAAGGGCAGATGTTCATTAAGCCGTTTCTTCGTATGATCCCTGGAGTCAGTTTGAGCTTCCTTAACGGAACACGCTAAATTTAATTGAACAAGTGATTCAGCCTTGAAATTTCTCTTTCCTTCAGATCATCTGTGTTCTTTGCGATACCTACGCTCGATCGTATTCAATTTAAAATTTAGATATCTTACCGGTTGTTACAACCAGACCATGTTTTTCCTTCATTCGCGTTACATTTCCGACATCGAGCATGACTGACTTACTCTTGCACCTGTACCACCAAATGTCATTCATTTTTTATTCGATCATTTTCTTTCAATCAATTTGATCGACGTTCGTCGTTTTACTTACTGACTTACTTATTTATTTGATCAAATTAATAAGTGTTTTATATAAATTCAACAATTTCAACTGGTTACGTTTTCACTTTCTTCAGTTAATTACAATTATGTAATATTTATACATCTGTTCTCTTAAGGGTTGAAACTGTAAGAGGGATTTTAAATGACGACCAATGTCCTATATTTCTAATAATTTATAAGAATAACATTTGTAAGAGTTTCTAATAAATACAATTAAACTAACTAACTAATATCATTAAGTATACTAATCCAAATTATAACTGCATCCCAGGAAAGATTCCATTCCGATTATTTCCTTTACGAAATTTGACTAAACTATTTGTCACATCGATGTACATATAAGTAATGTACTACATGTAAACTTCTAATTTAGCAAATATCGATTTACCTATCGCATATCTATCTTTTTTCTCCATTTCGTCATTATCCACACCTGCGAGAGTCGGTGATTACAAATTCGTGAACGTGTTGGTTTAATGCATAAGCGTTTAGAAGCATACGGTATACTTATACGTCTCCTCCAACCACTTACTTCTACTTACTTATATACCATCATCGTGTGCGGCGTTTCAATGTTCCTTCTGAGAGTTTCAAGAAGGAAGAAAAGGATGAACAAAAATGAGAGGAAGAAGGTGGAAGAAAATAAAGAGAGAAATAGAATGAGAAAGAACGAGAGAGTAGATATATTACACGTGCAGGAGTGATTACTATACTATATATGTATGTACGGCATTTTGGCTTTTTACCTGATACCGAGTAGGACAGACAGGTAAAACCTAAAGGGGGCTTTGAAGAAGAGGTATATAGGAGAGGAAAGGGGAAGGAGGCCCGGTTTTCGAGCAGGTAGCCAACGTCGTCGTTCGAACGTCATTGCCACCTGCCGCAGAGATCGAGGATCCTCGGGATAAGAAGGGAGGCCAAAGAGAATCATTATTTTCTTAGGCAATTTACCTTTATGCTAAACAGCTGCCGAACCTGGCAACGCCTTCTTCACTCTTCCTCTCTTTAATTTCTTTCTTTCTTTCTTTCTTTATTTTCTCTTCTCTTTGATTCCGCTGCTAATCAACGCCTTGCTTGGGAAAGCACGAACGAGTAGTAGCCGTTTCATAATATAACTTCTAACATTCAACCACCGGTTCCTATATTATATATCCAGGTAGTTCTTAAATATGCTGTTATTTGAACGAATCCTTTAACTATCGAATGATGATTCCTCCTCAATAACGGTTAGTGTTAAATCATCTTTATATGATAGTTTAATCAATGGCATTGAATATCAACAAAAAATCTTTTTAAGTGTACGTTTTATTGGAGAGATTCAGAGAGAAAATCACATTACTTTTCTATCTATTTCCAAATATCGAAATATATATAATTAGCGTAAATTTCGAAGTTCTGTTCGTTCGTTGCGTTATATATATAAATTTTAACTGGATTTTTATTTTTTGTTTTCTTTTGTAGGATAGAAAGCTCGCAAGAATAATTCGAACTCTCGTGAACTTCGTTTAATTTCTGGTAAGAAATTTACCGGTGAATGGAAAGTCGCGCCGAGTTATCGCTATCGATTGTGATCGAACGTAAGCGAGCGTTTGTCGATTAGCAATGAGAGAGACGAGACGATAGATTCTTTCTCTCTCTCTTTTTCTCTTTTTTCTATCCCTTGGTCGGCACGTTTGTCGGCACGTTTGCGAACTTTGCGCCCGAGTCATGCATTGCTTTTCAAATCGATTTCGTAAGAAACTTTACTCTTAACGTATTTGTCTTCGTCGTTGTCGTTGTCGCTGTCGCTGTCGCTGTCTTTGTCGTCGTTGTTACATTCTCGCGTGTAACGTTCTAATTAGACCAACCACTATTGGACGATCATTAACGCGGTATTAACGATAAATGGGCACGATTACACGGCCCAATGAAGGGTGTAATGCAATAAATATCGGTAGCTCGTGTTAACGCCAAACCTAAACCGAATTCTTTTACTTAGTTATCGAATACACAAGTATTTATTTGCCTTTCACCTTTCTTCGAATTGCTCTTTCGAATATTCTTGGCATCGTGATAACGCATTCCGCATTATAACTTTCTTCCTTTCCTTCAAATACTTTCGCGTATACAAAGAAGCGTATACAATTTTGGAAAGTTTGTATTTTAAATATCGCGAGTTCTCTTATTATTTAAATTAACCTGATAATTATATCTGATATATATATATATATACAATTTCAAAAATATGTATAATTATTGTATAGCAGGTGTTACAAGTTGTAGTTGAAAAAGTATATAAATGGCTACTGGAAAGCTAAAGATTTAAAGATTAACACTGAACCATATTACCGGTTGTAATGTTAAAGATAAAATTAGAAAGCATTTAGAAGGAAATATAACGTCATAGACGTTAAACGTAGAAAATATATTGAAAATGTTGATATGAAAAATATTTAATGTCTTCTTTTACCTCTCGCGTTCGATAAACGAAAAAAAAAGTATCGAGCCAAGGATAGCGCGTGTGTGTCAAACAAAGAAAAAATATAAATAGAATGATACTTTGGTCTTCCTACTGGTTTCTCTTCGGTTCTCTGAGAAATTATTGCGAATCGTTATCTTCAGACCAGATGTGTCTCAAGAATAATGAACACTTTCCGGTGTCTAAAGGTGACGGCAGGGGACACACCTGAGTACATCGTCATCTTCTTCACCTTCCTCGTGGAAGTCTCCTTTTTTCTCTTATCTTTCTTCTTTTCTCTTCTCTTCTCTTCTCTTCAAACATTTTTACGAGTAGGTATACGTCTTATATTAGTTAGACCAGCGAACCGATAACGCTTACGATCGGTGCTAAATGCGCAGGTAAACTTAGAATTACCAGCTGCAACTGGTTCGAACTCGCCCGAGAAAGACAAATCGTCGATGCCACTTGCTAATTAACTTTGCCTGCCGGTTTTCCTTTCCACGATTGTGCTTTTTATTCGCGCGCGATAATGTTGTTTTTAAACGTAATCGCAGACATCGTTTAAATCACACGGGCTATACCTCTGGTCCATCCTGTCGATCCACTTTGCAAATATTTACGACGGTTTTCGAATAAAACGTAAAAGAAAGTGATACAAGGATGGAATCGTTGACTCTTGTCGGAAATATATATGTGTATCTATATAAAAACATTTAATGATATTCCTATTTCATTTACGATACTCGTTTTAGGATTTAGGTAGTATCGATTTGGTTTTAATTATTATTATTATTATTATTATTATTATTATTATTATTATTATTATTATTATTATTATTATTATACTAACAGTAATTATACTCCCTGAATACCTTGAAGTTTTCTAGAAAATATTATCTTATAATTAATGGACATAATTTACGGGAAAGGTACGGTCGAACAACGAAACTCGTATATTCATTAATTTTCTTCGTTTTTTGTTTTGTTTTGTTTTTTGTTTCTTTCTTCACAATTGCAATTTATTTGAACTTCGTTTTCAAACGCGAGGTTGTCTTATAACGTAAAAAGGTACATACAGGACATTCAGCGCGAAACGCTGTTGCATCGTCGCGAACACGTCGCATAAGCGTTCGCACAAGTTATATCATATGTTTTTTTAATAATAATTCTATATCGACAATAATATTGTTATTTGTAGCTTAATATTTACGACGGAGCCTGTTTATGGCAACTTGGAGTAATATATTTACATTAACGCGTTATAGCGATTATTTAATTAAAGCTCGCATCGATGTATGTTTGTTTAAAATTATTTATTCGATATTATTTATCGTCATCATCATCATCATTATTTTTTACATCTTAGGTGCGAGATTAATTTTACATACAAAAAACTCATCGATCAATTTTTAATCTACATGCTTACACATGTAACACATACTCGTTCTTTTTAAGTTATACGGTAGTATTTATTTCAAGCTTGCTGAATGGAAGCTAAATACGAATGAAATTCTTCGAAAATTGCGAGATTTTTCAAAAGGAAAGCCAAGAGAAGTACGAGCGTTTAAATATTGAGCACTAACAATTTACAGTTTTTTTTTTGTATTGTCTCGTTGCGTACTTTTAATAAGTGTAAATGCGTCTTCAAATTATTCGATCATTCGTCATAGATCTTTCAATATTAGGCTGAATTAAAAACTAGTTTTAAATCTGTGTTGCAAGATCAATTTTCGTAAGTTGAAAAATTCGTTTAACGAATAAACGATGATTTTATTGAAATCGGATAAATATATTTATATATAGAGTCTTTCATTTAGTAATAATATACAATAGAAAAATTTGTCAAGGGAAAATGTAAAAGCAATGAATTAGAATTAATCATTTGATTGAGATGCTTTGAAACGAGGGCTCCGGGCACACTCTTATAATTTTTCACGTATGCATGTATTGGAATAGTTTTATTTAGACGCCAGGTCTAAAAATCAATAAAGTGATTGTTTAATCTTCTTTCCTTTTTCTTAATTTTCCTTCAGTTTGAATCGTCCTGGAGACGAGATCGACGCAAGCAGCAAAAGATGGACCGATTACCGGTTGACCGTCAGGAATATCCTTGAGTTTACTTAAAGTCATAATATAACTGCATGCAATCCTAAGGACAGAGAGCTTAGACAGTTTTTGATTATGCGAGTAAGCGGGTATGGTTCGTCTTAGGGTGTCGAAAGCAGCGCTTATCGTATGAACCCGCGTTCTTTCTCTGGCGTTGGCTTCGATTCTTCTTTCACGTGTCATATTTTTGTAATTTCGTTGTTGACCAGTTCCTCCACTAGTGGCTGTACTTTGGAGATGCCTCGAATGATTGGTCTGTTGAGTAGCCGGTGCTTGATGATTTTGTTGCCGATGCTGAGGAATAGGATGATTTTGATGAGGATGGTGATGGTGATGATGATGATGATGGGGATGATGATGAGAATGATGCGGCTGTTGATGATGATCTAATGGATAAGTAGACGGTGCTCTTTCGTATGTTCCGCTGACAGCTGGATGCGATGGCACTCTTGGAATTTCTCCTCTTAAAACGAGCGCTAGTGGTTCCTCCTGGAGTTTCGGACGATTAGAAAGAACGATCCCGGATGTCGGAGGAATTGTAGAAGAACTCGTAGGTGTCAATTGTTCGAACCTCTGACGCGTTTCTCGTCTCGGAATCGCGTTACCGCGAGTCTGAATCGTTGAATCCGGGCTGCGGTTAGATACCTCTCGTAACCTCATCAATAACGCTTCTTCTTTGATTTTACCTTCTCTTATTTTTCGTATTTCTTCCTCCTCTTCTTTTTCTACTCCTCGAGCACTACTACTCGTCGACGTGGAAGATACGATCGTAGTGACAGCATTGGTGCTGTTCGACGTACTAGTACTCGAAGAAGTTGCTTTCGTCGTGCTAGTCTTTGTGTCATTGCTTTTGCTAGTTGGGCTATTCCAGGGCCTGAAAGGGCTCGGTGATCTAGCCGGTCTCGATTCCTCGTCAGCAACAACCGTCTCTTCGATCTGTTCGAACCTTCTCTTCTTTAACGGTGCCGTACTCGGTTCCTGAATCTTTCTCGGCTCGGCGAGTTTCCTCTTGTTTCTCAAAGAAATCGGTGTCACTTGTACCTCCACGCTGTCCTCGGATGCACTTAGCGAGTGTAGACCGGACATGTCGTCCTCGTCCCCACCGCTGCAGGATCCGTCTCTCTCCGATTCCGCCATTACTCCAGCTGTAACCGAAAAAATAAATCGATCGTCAGGATTGAGCATTTAATAGGCAATAATCGTCTCTCTGACGAGACTGTACTGAGAGGTACAATGAAAAATTGAAAGTGCAACGTGCCGAGTGGTATCTTAAATGATAAAACGATTATTTCGAATTGTCTGTCAGTTTGAACTTTGCTGGATGTGATTGTGCTCTGCAAATGAATTAGAAACACGTTAGAATGTTATCGAATTACCATAATGTAATATAAATAAGAAAGATTGTGAGAAAAAGTTCGGTTGGAAGTTGGCGAATGTTTTAAGCTCTTTGAAGAAACGAACGATAAATCGCACCGTTTCTCCCGGTAAGTTGTAAATTAAGCGCAAAGCGAGTCACGAGGATCTCGTCGTAGGCGCTTGCTCAGACGTCGCCGCTTTTGCCACCAACCATCCTCTCCTCGACATTTTCCACGAACCTTGACAATACACCGACGTTCTTCGATTTCTTCCAGTCCTACATCTACTACCGAGCCATACATGGCGAAATATATGGCAGAAAGTCTGACATTTCGTGCTGGCCACCCCTTATGTAACGTGTTCTAGAGCTAATTGCTCGTAAGACTCGTATTTAACGACACACAGGATTTTACACGTCTTACATGCAAACTACTACTATTACTATTACTATTACTTGCTGTTAAACGTCAATTTCATTTCTCGAAACAATACTACCTATAATACATTTCATTTTTAAATCGAATTTACGTAAATATCATTGACTAATACCATTGCTAAATATCGAAACGCGAAAGAGAGATAAAAATGTTTGAACGTATATACAATACATACATAGATGGAAAGATAGATATTTACATCCGTAAACGCAGTTGGCTTGGAGACACGTGATAGCAAATAAGAGGACGACGAAGCTTACGCGATCGTTTCCTTCGCGAGTGATTCTTCCGTGGGCGGAATCGCGTACCGGAGACGGGATGTTTTCAACTTCGGTGCGTCATCCAGCTGGTACCATCTGGCGTACAGGGCTCGGCCGATTATAATACGCGCCTCTCCCACTCTCTCATTCTCTCTCTTTCTATCTTACTTTCGTTCTTTCACTCCATTCTCGTTTCTCTCGAGCGGCTACATAAGCAGAAACGAAATCTGCTATTCTCGGCCATCGCCGACCCCATAGCCAGGAATCCTTTGGTTCGTTAAAAATACGTTAGCCCCACCGGAGGCAGGCAAGTGGCACGTGTCGGCACGACTCGGCCTAGTTAATAGCTAACATTTCTTATTACACTGAAAACAATATTTATCTTCTCTCTTTTTTTCTCTCTCATTTTGTTCATTTCTTTTATTTTCTCTGATTGTTTAGCTGTTGAAACTAATGATACCATTGACATCTTTAAAAGTAATCGTTTTCGAAGCAGCGTTAAATGTTCCTTCGATATAGGAATACACAGTGTTTACTCGACCCCAACGATTCTAATTATTATACAAGTCGCGTTCCGACACAACAGACGCGCGAGACTTCGCCTTCTCCCATCTTCTACTATTTTCGATGCTCTCTCTTTCTCTCTTTCTCTCTCTGTCTCTCCTATTTTACTCTCGGCACGTCGTCGTCGTGCGGCAGGTTAAACGAAGTCGATTGTCCACGTTCATTTCTAGCATAAGACTGAACAACCAACCGGTAAGCTAGACGAATGACGCCTGTCGTTGAACGTTACAACGACACAACAACGAAGAAGTGAGCCGGTCAGCTCGATCGATCTCGTCGTTCTGACGATAATTTATCGAGTTCTCTTCCTGCCAACTCCTCCCTCCCTTCCTTCCTATCATTCTATCCATTTTCTTTTTTTATTCCTTTTTACGATCTTCTTCATATAAGAAATATCTGATAGAACAAGGATTGTATTCACGGTTCACGAGCATCGTTCGTTCATAGACCATGGAAATAAAGCTTTCTTGTCTTTTTTCTCTCTCTCTCTTTCTTTTACATTTGTTTTTGATCAAACGTGACAACGAACCTGTATGACACGTCGTTCGAGTTTCTCGATTACAGATTAGATCACGTTTGTCTTTCTCTTTCTCTACCGTTCGATGCACCCTTTTTGCCCGAGTTCTCTCTCTCTCTCTCTCTCTCTCTCTCTCTCTCTTTCTTTCTTACTTATTCTTTCTTACTTATTCTTTCTTAAGAAGGAAGCTTCGTCGGTCGTTTGGATCCGTGGACAGTGGCGGCAGCAGCCACATGGCTCTGGCGCCAACCTAGTCTACGTCGCTTTCCTTTTATTGCCTTTCCGGGAGGCAAGTTGCTTGCACATTCGCCGGGAACGACGGGATCGTCTTTCTCGTTTGCGACCACACTGACCTCGGAGAGCTCCTTCTTGCTATATGCCATCTACCGCTACTGTCTATCGACCTATCAAAAGATTGCCTGCCTGCCTGCCTGCACAATTCTTTATTCTAATTGTTCCTCAAAATCTACGCGCATGTCTCTTTTCCTTTCACTATAATTCGACATGCCAATAAAATGTTCATAATCGAGATACAATATTTATTAGAACACGATAACAAAAGGAAACAACATACGTATTTAGGGATCGACGTAATCTCGAAATATCCACCTGTTGGCAAGGACCAAATAATTGTTCTGCATCAAACAAGATACGATTGACTTGAAAGCTTTACGTTTTAATATAATATTATACTAACTAATACATCCGAATTATGCAAATTCCAATGTTAACGTAAGAAGATGAAAAAGAATAAGACTTTTTCAAATGGGGTTCATAGAATCACGTATTTATTTCTATACGTATAACACCTGCGTACTATCGAAACCATGATATCAATCTAAGAAGAGGATTCTCTGCTAAAGAGATATAATACTTCGACCAGCTGGTGTAAAAAGGAAACGACGATAGAGAAAGAGAGGAAGAGGAAGAGAAAGTGAGTGAGAAAGAGATAGATAAAAGTTAGGTCGCGTGTTACGAAGTTTTTATCGCACCAGATAACCAACCTGGATTCTCGCCTATCAGCCATCTGTTTCTACTAAATCGTTGAGTATCGTCATCGTCAAGAGTTCTCAGCGAAATCGCATATTCTCATAACTGAGATTATCGTGAATCTCACTCTCTCTCTTTCTCGCTGTTTCTTTTTTTTTTCCTTTTTGACGCGACAACGAGAAAGGGAAGAGAGAAAGAAGAGAAAAGATAAACGGGAGCTCTTGACGACTATAGGAGGACGTAGGAGTCGAGAGAGGTCTTCGAGGTCGGCGACAGGCGCCAGTGAAGCGCGCACACACGATCGATCGATCTCTCTTTCTCCTTGTTTCTTACTTTTATAAACACATCGACAGAGAAACGAGATAGCATGCTTGATCGCGTTGAAAAAAATAGAGAGATAGGAGGAGAGAGAGAAAGAAAGAGAGAGAGAAATGTTTCGCGACTCCGCGGTTCCGATATCGAACGATATCAAATTCCATTTCATGATTTGTTGGTCCAAGTTCTCGTGGATCATTGATAAGAATTTACAATTATTCAGAATAAAAATATTATATGAATTATAAAATATATATATATATATATATATATATTTTACTATTAACAAGTGAATTTGGTAATTCATGAAACTATTAATTAATGACTATATTGATTTGTTAAAGTATGAAAACAAGATAGAATTACATACTTTAACTATCTATTTATTTTTATAAGATTAATATGAAAATTACATAAAATTAACTGACCCTAATTGCCAAAGAATTGCAACAGTTGTTGTCTTAATTATCGTTTGAATCGTTACTAACAATAAGTCGTTTCGTAAACCATCGGTTTGCATGTGTCATAGATTATTCTTACGAATTATCAACAATCAGAACATTTTTTTTCAAAATTTCAAATAGTTTGTATATTATTAATAAGAACGTTAGTCGGTAGCGGATGTTTTTCGTATTATTAAAGTGTATTTCTCGCTAAAGAGTAAATAAAAGAGTATAGAGAGAGTAATAAAAAATAAAAAAAAAGTCAACGTGTGAAACATTTACGACCTGATTAAAATATTAGACGGAAATGATTTGTTTGCAAAATATTACGTAGGATGCGTGTGTCGCGAGTATCTGTTAGAAGATGCTGCCTGAATCTATTTTTAAAGAATAATATCAGCTGAATGATCAGCTGTTCGTAATACTGCTTCCTTCCGAGAGGGACAGTTTCTCTCTCTCTCTCTCTCTCTCTCTCTCTCTTTTTGCAAGTAATTACGCACGCGGCAAGCTTGTGCGTTACGAATGTCATCTTGATGATCTAATGCAAACTCGCTAAGGTATATCTATTATAAACGATTGCACACACACACATACACATACAAGATTGCAAGAGAGCACCGGCCGATCGAAGATATCCACATGTGTGGCGCACGCATGCACGCTTTAATACGCGGCCATCTTTCCTCTTCTTCTCGTTCGGCAATTGTTCAAACAGAGACCGAAATAGTTCGAGGACATCTGTGCAAACTCTTACGTACACGAATTGTAACGAATCGTAGTAGAGAGGGTGACTGATATATACATATGTTAGTATATATCTATATATATATATATATATATATAAATATGTATAAATGCATATATACATACATTCGCAACTTTTTTACTCCGAGACGCGTGTTCTTTTTCACGCTCCTTCAATTTCATGAAAATGAATTACTTCGTATCTCTTTGAATAGCAAAGGAAGATGACGAATTACGAGGAATTCTATTGAAAAAATCGTTTCGAACATTGTTATTTTTTGCTAAACAAAAGTATTAAACAGGGAATAAATTTGTTTGACATCCTACCTGTTAATACGCAAAAATCTACGCTTTTTTATTTACAAGCCGTAAATAGGCTCGACATGAATCTTTCATTATTTCATTTGCATATTTAAATAAGAAATTATACCTGAGAATATTAATTTTAATAAATATCTATGAAATATGTATGTTAAAAGGTAATTTAATTAGTGCTCATTGCTCGTCGTCGATGTATCATACGAAGTAATAGTAAGTGTAATCCTTGGAAATTGAATGAGATTAAACGGGATGTGATAAAGAGGTACTTAAGTATTTTTCTTTACAAATCTATTCAATACACTTCCTCGAAACAATCCCGGTTCGCTAAAAGACGGAAGAAGGGTGTCAGCGACCTCGTTCTTTCCAAGTACGCCTCGACGACCTTGCTTGGCGTGCAGTCACGCCTTTTGCTTCGCGTAACGTTCCCGTTTCCCGTGGAAGAAGATACGTTCAAAGATTGCATTTAACGATCAACCAATTTACTGTTGCTGTTTAACGCGACCACTTGCCATCACCCTTTTCGACATTTGTTCTCCTACCGATCTTTCCATACATAGATATTACTCTTATTAAAAATACAAATAAATATATTTATCAGAGAGCATGACATGTGTTCCGTAGGATTCTAACAATAAGACGAGGTACGCAAAATTTTAAGATGCGATCTGTACCATAAACTTAATAATCTTTTCGATTATATTGTTCCGTTAAAAATCATTTGAAAAGAAATATTTCTATTTTTGTTAGTTACTGACTTAATTTTTATATTCCAATGAGTTTGACATTGCAGATGAAAAAGGTATTGAAATTAAAATTCGATGATAATTTCCTTCCGTGTTTCATACCTTTTGTTCTCACTCAATCTCTCTTTGTTTCTTTCGTTCTAATGATTAGACGTTTCGAAAGAGTGCTTTGGCCGCCTACAGCATGCCTGCCTCTTTAGTCTTAGACGAGCTGAAAATAAACGTTCGTTCGTAAATGCGACTACCGCGAAGGAAGTGGAGAGAGAGAGAGAGAGAGAGAGAGAGAGAAAGAGAGAGAGAGAGAGCCCAGGCCAAATAGTTTCTTCTTGAATTATAAATAAATGTCGTGTTCGGGTGAAGAGAATGATCGAGCGGTCATGGTGACGGAATGCGCGTATCACCAATACTACGATTGTTTCTCAATTTTGACGCCGAAATATTTTATATCTCTATCTTTCTCTCTCTCTCATTCTCACGAATTTTTCTTTATAGCAACGATGAACAACATCAAACTGTGACTGTACGCGAAAATTACTTTCAATATTATATTTCATTGTGCCACATTCTCTACAAACTTTTATATTATTTTATTATTAATTTTATATTTCTTTTTATTAGGATTGCTCTCGTCCATTTCGTCGAATTCTCTATAAAGAATAGTAGTAGATCTATTAGTAGACGCGAGAAATATTTAACACCTTTGAATACTCGAATCATTGAACGGATATCGATGAAAAAAAATGACAATGTTAACGAGTTTTTCTCTTTGGAGACATTGCCAATGTGTTAGAGTGAATCACGAGGCGCTAGTTTTTGCGATTCAAATTTGAATGATTGTCACTCAAGTCGGAAAGAGTTGGTAGAAAGATGGTAAAGAGGGGAAAATGAGAGAAAGAGAGGGAATATGAAGGTTCGAAGCTGTCAACGGGTATAATCGTCCCCGTGAATCGGCAGGAAACGACGCGTCCACGCTCAAACCGACGGAGATTTATCGACGAGTTTTGCTTTTATCCTTTCTCTCTCTCTCTTTTTATTTTTATCTCTCTTTCTCTATCTTTCTATCTTTCACTTTTGAAGGCTCGCGCGAGTAGGCGCTTCGCAGAAAGGCTTCTAGCGGAAACGCGCGCGAGAGTCATTCGTAGTTTGTACGAGAACGGAATATGTATAATGACGGTTATTTTCTATCTTTCTCTGACTCTCTCGACCTTATTCCTTTTCCTTTTCTTTTTTTATTATTTTTTTTTTTTATTTTACTTTGACTCCTCTCTCTTCTCTTCGTCGTTCCACGTTTGCGGCTCATAAAACGATTTTGAGTTCTGTTGGCGCTAGCATAGATACACCTTCAAAGGATACTAGTTAACGTTCATATATTCTAATTTACATATTTATATGTGTGTACGTGCGTGTATATATATTTAATTTTGTTGTATTATTGTCGTTGCTCGTCTTCTTTTATTTCAATTCGATAATTTAACATTATCGCGATAAAGTTGCAATTTTTGCATTCGATAAAGTGCAAAAAATGTTGATTAAAATAAATATTACGTATCGTACGTTGAATCTTTGAAAAGAATATTTATCGATTGATCGATACGATCGAGAGTTCATGCATTTATTGAGATGACAGAAGTATGAACGAGAACGAGTTAATTATATACAGGATGTCACAAAAGTCATCTTACTTTATCGAAAACGGAGAAATTTAACTTTTGACAGATATTTCGGGTGGTGTCCATACTTTTTTAATAATACTGCAACTGGAGATTTATAACTTCAAATATAAAATATATGCTGTCTTTATTGCTCTCCCCCATTCTATGGATTTGAGTTATTATACTTTTCTAAGAAATCTTCTCGCACGTAGGCAACTTTTTCAAGACTTTCTGAAATCAACAGTACACGTTTCTTTTCCGAAGGGGTTACCCATTAAAATATACTAAACGTGCCCATCGTTGCTTGACTTTAGTGACTTTACGGGAACTGGTTTTTACAACATGGCTAGATTATTGAAAACTAAAGTGAGAAATTTAATACTGTAATTTAATATTAATAAATAAAAATTGATTTTAGGTTTGATTTCGTTTCTTCTCGCGAAAGCGACACTTGGAACATCTTGTATATAAATGCAGTACATGTGTACTCATAGACAATCTCTCGAACCGGTCGTACTCGGTTATATCAATCGAGTACGAATAGATAAGAGAACAAATTCTCGTTCCATTGACTTTGTCTCTTGACCTTTGGCAGCAGTACTCTAGCTAGCTTCCTGACTTTCTAATGCAAGACTCGTGCGCATCCGGTAAAACGTTGCTTATTTTTTTCGATAATTTTTTCTTATTTTTTGATTCGTCATATTGGTGTACGATTTGAATGAAAGAGAAAGAGAAAGAGAAAAAATGAAACAATATTTCGAAGAAAACCGACGCACTGTTTAAAACGTTTTCGCAATCTATATTCTGACGCGCGTAGAATATTTTTTTTTTATTTAACATACTTCTTTCTAACTCCACATAAATATTTTCATTCTGAGATATTATAACGTAATATACGAGCGTACGACGCAATAAGCGAAAATGAGCACGCGTATGGTCTGATCTCTTATTGCAATCGCTTGATAATAAAGCTTGGATCGTATTTAAGTATTTACGTACTTATATAGATATTATATTATACGCGTATCTATAGAGTTATGAGATTAGGTAGTCAATTTTTACTCGTATGATTTTCTGTTTATCACTAATGACCACTAACGTTAACCGTAGATTTATATATTTATAATATATGTGTAAGTACACATACAGGTGCGTAAAGATTTTTTCTGCAGATAAAATTCGATCGAGTAAGTATTACGCATATAAGTACTTATGGCAATTTAAAGATTATAATTTGTAAGTAAATTTTGCTGACAGAGTATTTCCTGTTTGTCACTAAAGACGACTCTAATCCATCAGTTGTAGATTTATTATATTAACATTCGCGAATCTATACAAACTTTTTTTTTTTTTAAAATATATTTCAATTACCACCTTGACAAATAAAACTTCATTCGAGTAAGTACCTTTTATAAGTACTTACTTATGTATCTACAATATTGACAAAAATTAGAATTCGTAAGTGAATTAAGTGAATTTTGCTTATGCGATTTTCTGTTTGTCACTAAAGACGACTAGCGTCAGCTGTAACACTAACTTATACATTCGCAAATATATACACACACATACAAAACATACACAGATACACATCTATACAAAGGGGAGTTCTCGACAAAACGGAAGGGAATAAAGTTGGCGTTACTTGTCCCGTGACGAACGCTTTACACGGAGTAACAGCCGTAAGAGAGCCACAGGTGCGCCCATGTTTATCCGTTGATCCAGAGATACATATATACATACATACATGTATATACATATGTATGTATGTACCTATGTATGTATGTATGTAGGTATCTCTGTTCGTTCTTCCACTCGAATACACATTCACACATGTGCACACGCAGCCAGACATATGTATACCTACATTAAAAGGCAAGCTTTATAAGGTATTAAAACGCGCACTTGGCGAGCATGATATTATCGTACAGGTTCGAATAATCGATCTAGATCCGGTCGAAGAGATATAACAGGAGCCGGATATGAATATAGAAAGAGTCCCTTGTAATAAGGTCACGAAGGTATGTATGCTTCTCGACACGCACTCTTGCGTTCCGTTTATTTTTCTCTAATGAAAAAAGGTGGAAGGTAGCTACAAAAAAAATAATACTAGTAGAAAGATTAATTATATGTTTTTCTAAATGAAAATCATTTCGTTAGTGTGTTAATATACAAGTTTTTGATTTCTTTCATCTTGATTTATTTACTATCGGATTATGCGATATTAATATTGGACAACCTAACGGGACAAGGTCCAATTACCTAGGAAAACAGGAAAGGTTATTTTATTTGTTCGCCTATGCTTTTAAATATATAGAAAGAAAGGTTGAGTAGACGGCAGGTGCGAGTTGGACGCACAGGTGGGCGAAAAGAAGAGGATCGTCTACCTTTCTCTTTCCTTCTCTTCTATTTCTTTTTCTTTATCTCTCTCTCTCTCTCTTTTTCTTTTTTTTTTTTACCTGGGATGCACAATCGCGTATCGATTACACTCGGCTGGGTTTCGGACCGCGTGTGGTACTCTCCGTCAGATAAAATTGTATTCTCCTAGCAATTTCGCTTAACAGATTTAACGAAGTCGAATTTCACGAGTGGTTGCTCGAGCGGAAAAGGAAAGGATCCTTTCGTAGAACTCAAGGTCGATGGATGAGTAGATATTGTCCATTCTCGACCCATATTCTTCAGAAACCATAAACGTTTCGCTATATTATATCATGAAGAATTTCGTAAAATATAAACAAACTTTTATTAACGAAATAGTAATCATTATTGATGTTTGATCGATCAAATTCGTGTAATATAAAGGTTATCCACCTCAGAAGAGATGTTTTATTTTGATCCATTACGATTGGAATTTGCCAACGGATTCCTTTATTTTCCTCTCATTGATTTTCAACGATTTCTGTTTCTCAAATAGATCCTTCCGATAGGATAGATAACAATGAAAGACCGAAGAGAACCACGCGTGTGACAAAATTTGACCTAAATACATTCGGAAGCGTGGGTTGTTTTGCGATATATACGCGCGGAATTCTTTCTTTCCTCGTCTACGAACTTTTAGAAATATTTATATTTTCTTTACAAAATATACGAATAGATAAAACGACGAAACTTGTTTTTTTTTTTTATCGAACATACAAGTGAATAAAAAAGTTTCCTCAAAATCATAACTGACTCAATCGGTGATGGCATACTTGCACCTATACAAAGAGAGAAATGGAGACAAGACTAGAGAGAAGAACAAAAAAATATATAAATGAGCTCGTAAAAGAAAAATTAACAAAAAAAAAACCTATAATAAAAATATTCTTATAACGATCAATCATCATTCATTCTTTCCAACGAAATCAAATAATAGAAAATCCACGAAATCTTGCGAAATATAAATAATTATTCGCATTTTTTATTGTTAGATGTGTAAGAGAGAGAAAAGATAGGGAAAAAAAGGAGAAAAAAAATCAGAGAGAGAGAACATTATCGAACAGTTACTATACATACAAAAGAAGACGATTAGAGTAGTCGGATTTTTAGCATGGTCAAGAGGTCGTTCGTCAGAGCACGTTAGATCGCTTTGTCCATCTTTCTGTCTCTCTCGTGTGTGGCGCGACCCACGCTGGCGCCGGCGCGCCCAGTCTCTCTCTCTCTTTTATACACACACACACAACACACATATACATACATATAGAAAGACACAAATACCCAAACACAAAGTTACTACTCTACTCGCAGCATCCAACTCTCGAAACACGACTATTATTCTCCCATCTCTGTCTCACTCTGACGCACCCACACGTACCAAACCGAGACAGAGATGGAGAGAAAGAGAGAAAAAGAGAGAAACTCGATTCCCCGGCATCGTGTCTCGCAGCAGCACAGAGAGTCATTCGATCTCTCACTCTCTGGTCCGGCTGGCGCCGCTCATAACAATAATTATCATTCTCCACGACCCCCACCAATGATACTATCAATCGACCAAATGCCTGCCGGCACATTCAACGCAATCGCAACTTCTACCCGCCGTTAACTAATCGCTTTGCTGTGAGATAGATAGACAGGGAGAGAGACTGGGAGAGAGACTGGAAGAGAGACTGGGAGAGAGACTGGGAGACAGAGAGAGACCAAGGCGCCAGATTTAACCTCCTATTTTAGCCGTTTCGCACTACTGCTTACGATCGTTCGTTCCTTTCCTTGGTTTCCTATTTTTTTTTTATACTTCACTGTCTCTTTTTTTTCCGTCTCTCTTATACTTTATCGAAAAAAAAAAACGTGAATATCTTTTCTTCCGTTTTCCCCATTTATCCTTCTATTCGTAAAGTAATCAGATAGTTACCACCGTGCAATTATTTATCATCGATCGAATTTTTTTTTTTTATAATGTCAATGTATCTATTAGATGAGTGGTTATTTAAAATGGTAGATGATCCATCCTTGACCAAAATAATGTTCTTGTTATCGGCTCGAGTATATGGTAGTTTCTTAAATTACTATCGAAACACTGTAATCTTTCTATGTGTTGGGTGTAATTATTAAAAATGACGTCTTTATCGTAAGATAAAGGACGTATGCTATTTATGTTAGATTGACATTTGTAAATAGAGGAGGAAATGGAAAAATGAATGATTCTTGTTTGTCGCGTTTCTTCAAGCAAACGCAAAATACGGATCATTGAAAGAACGAATTTTGAATGATGTGTCTTTATCGATATTACGAAATTTATGCTTACGAATTGTATTCGAGATATATGAATGTTTTTTCATATGTGTGTGTGTGTGTGTGTGTCTGTGTTGAAAAGTAGAATAAGATCGATACAAAAATTAGTTTTACGAAGACTAATCAGACAAGTTAAAAAATTGTAATTTAAAAGAAGACGAAAGGGATTATCGACAGAAACGATAAGAGATCGTTACCTCTCCGAGTTAAATGTCAAAACAAATATTAAATAATGAAAGATAATTTGGAACGATCTCGTATCCGATCTTGTTCGTTATTAATTAATAATATAAAAATATAATTCACAAATCACCTTTCATAAAATCGGAGAGTTCTGACGTTGTTTCCACCACGTGTCCGCTCATTTTCGGCTCATGAATTAACACGTTCCCACACCAGAATATACTAATCTTTTTTTTTCAAATGAAGACAACTTTAACTCTTTTAAACACTCGCGCACATGAAGCGTCACGGCACTAGAACTTTTAGTTGTTTCCTTGTTGCTGTCACGTGTTAATGGTAATAAAAAAAACCAAACGATAAAAAATAAAATCAAACAAAACAAAAAAAAAAGCAAAATAATCTGCAGAAAAACAAACTCGTCTAATATTCCTCCAAGGTAATCCAAAAATCCAACAAGTGGAGATATTCGCACGACAAATCTATATATATATATATATATATATATATATATATATTTATATATATAGAAATATGTTATTTCCGAGGAAATGTTTTATAAAAATTCACGTAAATGAATAAGCTCGTGATTTTTGTCAATACTTTATTTGAAACGTTTTAAACGTGTCTCAAATAGGAACGATACTTCCAAAGGAAGAAACGAACGTCCACGCTTGTTCGTAGTCGACAGCGTACTGCTGGTGTTCTCGCCTCGTGTTCTCGACTCGATGCGACTGCTCTTCGTGAGTCTCACCGTGTGCGAGGGAGTTCTGACTGGCTTCCACTACGCACCATACTACCACCACTACTGCTTTTACCACTACTGCTTCTTCTACCACTACTGCACTACTACTGCTGCCAATGCAATCCCACATCATCGGACTCCCGACTATCGGCGACACAAGGATGCGGCACTTCCAGCAGTGGCTGGACACGAAATCGAGAAGAAGAGGAAGAAGAAGAAGAAGAAGAAGAAGAGAAGAAAGGGTAGAAGAGAAAGAGAAGGATGAAGAGGATCCGATCGGGGGAGGGACAGGAGGAGGAGTGTCGACTATGTCGGCTCCACGAAACGCGACGCGCCGTATCGGCGCTCGTGGTAGGGGTAAGAACGTCAGGAAAGGATCGGGGTTTGTGTAAGAGTAAAAGAGAGAGAGAGAGAGAGAGAGAGAATATCGTATTCTAGAGGAAGGGGAAGGTGCACGCATTGTTGGAGGCAGGAGGCAACGGGGGCCGACTGAACGGCGCCACTTCTCTCTTTCTCTCTTTCTTTCACTCCCGTGAACACACATATACGTATATACACGTGTACGCATACATCTTTAAACCACCCACCAGTCCTAATGCGTTCCATGCTACACTCTTTCTCTCTTCCGTGCTGTATAGGGAGAATCGCGACTTTATGGGACTCACCGACAACCACCAGAACGTCTCGCTGGTCAAGGAGCCCATTTACCACTCCTGATCTCCCGGAGATTCGACCTCCGAATTCTTTTCAGGTTCTCTATCTCTCTCTCTCTCTCTCTCTCTCTCTCTCTCTTCCATTCTTCTTTTTCTTTTTTTTCCCTTTCTTTCTTTCTTTCTCTCTTTTGGTTCTCCCTCGATACTTTAGCGAGATGTTCCTTTTCTATAGCGCATCTCGCTCGAACGTCCTTTTCTTCTCTCGAGGTTCTCTCTCGAGCATGGGAACTACCCTCGAGCGTGGCTCTTCGACGGAAATTAGCTTCCAACTACGTCGAGGAAAGAGATCGTTAATTGCGGAGTCCTTTCTTTCTTTCTTTCTTTCTCTCTCTCTCTCTCTCTCTCTCTCTCTCTCTCTTATGTTAGTTAATTCTACGGTACCTACATCGTTTTCTAGTGTGCTCCGAAAGTGGAATTTTAGAAATGTTCATCGAGGCGCCTGAGAATTTGCGAGACAATATACTAGTTCCGTCCAATCGTTTTTTCGTTGACACGCTTGACAAACTTTGGCGTTCCGCCATATTGAAAATTAACGATCGAATGCTCAAGTACAATGTGTTATATATGTTTTGCACATTTTATTTGAAACGTTAAAAATAAGAAGAAAATATAATAGAAGAGACGTTTCTTTTTTTTTTTTTCTCGTAAAGGGACGTTTTGCCAGATTTCGTGTTTGCCACGTGTGCCTCATGCCGCACGGATGGGTGTATCGTATAAACAATAAATGGGAACCATCGAAAATTCTATTATTCGATTTACGACAGGATATATTCGTGCTGCTGATTTATTCTCACATGGTTTTCACATTTTTATTTCAGTCTCGTTTATTTTTTCAATAACTTGCAAAAGGTATTATCAGATGGCTTAGCTTTTCGTTGCATGGTCAACACGTGCGACAATTTTCTTTTCTTTTCTTTTCTTTTTTTTCTTCTTTATTCAATCATTGAATTCGACGATAATATTGAAAATATTAATGCACCAGCTGATACTAATCTTACCCCTCTGAGTGACTCAGCTGTATAAATTGTCAAGGAATTTTCAGACAAGTCAAAAAACAACTGTTTTTGATTTTCTTCGTGTTCAGTTACACTCGGTTAAGAGGGATCGTGTAAAAAAAATAGAATAAGAGGAAAATATTTTAATATTTTTTTTTTTTCAGACAGCATTGCCTTTCCTTATCTTTTTTTCTCGTAAAAAAGGGAAGGAGGATAGATTAGGGTCGTGTTGGTCGAGCATTGTATACGAACATCTTGTCGGCACGAACCGTTCTATTTGAAAGGAATGCTCGGCACCTGTGTGCGGAAAACAAACCGAGCTTCTCGATTTTAGTCAGCCACATTTTCTTTACGATTCTGTTTGCTTTATCCCTCCTTCGACGTGCATATGTTAAACACACTTCGCAGATGTGTGTTTTCTCGCAGTAACTTCTTGCGAACAGAGAAAGGCAAAGAAAGAGAGCATTTTGACGAATGCCTAATACGATTGTGTTTTTGTAGATTGTCGATATAACATTTATGTTCAGCTTAAATCATTAACTAAAATTTAGGATAATCTAAATGATTGTTCGTCAAATTAATTTTGAATTGGAATTATGAAATAATGGATAGTAAATTGAAAAGAAGTAATATTTTTAGCCAAAAAAAAAAGTGAAAATATGGTTAGTGATTTTTGGTTGAATATGGATGATATATTTTCCGGTTTGTATAGGATGACAAATGTATCGCATATGTATCCTAAATATATAATAGATAGATACATAACGATATCGATCGTACTAATCGTGATTACCGATAAGATAGAAGGTAAACGATGACTATGAATTTTTTCTCGATACAATATCTTTTTATCTATCACCTTATTGTTTATGCATATTATTCTATATTTAGTTTCCGTACTCGCGCACTCGCCTTATCGATTTTATTGATATAATTGATAAAATCGATTAAATTCTATTGGTACACTTGATTTCACTCGATTAGAACATAAATTTGACGACCAAAAATGTTCACGTTATTTTTCCGTTATTCTTCAAGATAGACTACTTTTAAATGATTGAATATTCATTAATACACTTTCCATTCAGGCCGTATGGGGCGTATACGTCTCACTCTTTACGATGGCATTGTTTTCATACTGATATATATCTTTGCAATGATTAAAATAATACAAAGATCATAATTTGTATAAATAAGTTTAAGATGCATAAGACAATAAAGCAGTAAATTTTGTTGTTTCTAAGAATTATTTTAATAAACGCGTGTCTGAACATTACTCATTGTTTTACAATGAAAATACGAAATGGTTTGAACGGAAAGTTCAATGTGGCACGGAATGCATTAAAATGTAGATATATCATAAAACGTTAACGATTATTATAATTATTATTTCGTGAATAATTCGACAATTGAAATGTGATCTCTTGAATAATATTAAGATATCTATTTCCATGTATATTTTTCGTTCCCTTCTTTTTCCTTTCTTTCTTTCTTTTTGAAATTAATTTTCCACGTGAAGACGACGATGTAATTCCGTCGATTACGTTTCCTTCTCTCCCAGAGTGATTCAGGTCGAGCAGAAAACGCGACTTGAAATTAGCCCGCGGGCACGTCGATTCGACAACGACGACTGACATTTTGCAGTCGACGCGTTAATCAACGAACCTACTTTAATGCCGTCGCTACTGTGCGCTGGTTCACCTCGAATCACTGACGAAGGATGTAGGTTAATACCGGATTTATAAAATGATTTGTGTCTACCCTAGTATCTCTTCAACATGTACCACCGATCGTCCAATAGAGAATAACAGAAATAATTCCAGATTTATATTAAATGATATATGTATGTTTGTACATTTTCAATCGAATCTATCATATTTTTCTACAGGATATCCCAAAATTCGCTTTACCCAATTGAACAATTGTAAATTGTACAATTTTTTCGTAACATTAATCTGTCATTTTATTTTTCTTGATAGAACGAATATTAAGACAGCCTGTATTAATATATACATTAGTGCATAAAATATCAATACAAACAAAAACATCATTTTCTATGTCAGTATTTAACAATGATTTCTTTCTCCTCGTAGTTTTAATGGAAATCTCAAAGATAGCTTTCCTTAATTATTATTGGTCTTATTCTTCATCCTCTTTTCTGCCTGGTCGCAGTACTTGCGAGATAGTTCTAATAATATAACACGGAGAAGAGTCGCTCGGAAACGGAAGTCAGCTGACAGCTGGTAGCCGCGTCTCAGGAAGGAGAGAATAATAATAAGAAGAAGAAGAATAAGAAGAAGAAGGAGGAGAAGGAAAAGAAGGAGACTACGACGACAACGAAGAAGAAGAAGAAGAAGAAGAAGAAGAAGAAGAAGAAGGCTGCGTTAACAGTGTACCGTACTAACAAGCGGCACGTGATTTACGTTAACGGTCGACACGCGACCACGAGCAAAAGATCTTTCTTCTTCTCTCTTTTATTCCCTTTTTTTCCTTTACTCTCTTTCTTTATCGAGCTTGCGAAGATAAATATTGTCATTTTTATGGGCTACTATTTATTGGGTCACTATTTTTATAACATTTTTCATCAGTATTTTCAAGAAATGATTGATAATTAAAATCACAAATCACAAGATGGCGAATACAAGTGGATTTTTATTATTATTTAAATTAAACAAAATATATATATACCAACTTACTTTTATATATTAACAAAGTATCAGTGAAATAAATCTAAATTAATTTTTTATAAAAACAAACCCTCCAACAAAATATACCCCAACATTTCTCAAGAATTCAATTGGAATAAATATGTTGAAGAAGGAACAAAGAATAAAGAAAAAAAATACATGCGTGCAGTTCACACGCGGTAGAAGTGAAACCTTTTGTCTTCAATAGGTAGACAGGACAGTACACTGTATAAATCCTATAGATGTATATGTTTGTCTATTTTTAATGTCATTACCTTATTTCCATTTAATCAATTGCATTTCATCGAGTGTTAAATCACAATGATTCTAAAGAAGTTTTCATTTGAAAAAAATAAATGTAATTTGTTTATCGAGCTTTCCTTTCGTACGAGTGTCTCGTCGAAGGTGCCTGTCAAGGAACACGTTGAGTCTCTTTAGAGAGAGAGTAAAGCTTTTTCCTTACTCGGCCGATCTCTAGCACCAACAGAACAGATAGGAGAAGGAGAGGAATGCTTCTCTCATTCTCTCTTATAGTGGGATGAAAGGAATCACTGTTAAAAGGACGCAGAACTCGCTTGGCTTCGTGTTACGGCTCCACGCGTTTTTAGGGTTACATGCCTCGCATCCGATAACACCACCCTCGTCTCTCTGTTCTTCCAAGCTTCTTCCTCGTTCTCCATTCTCTACCCAACATTTCTTTTACTCTCTCTTTTTCTCTCTCTCTCTCTCTCTCTCACTCACTCACACTCACACTCTTTCTCTCAACTTCTTTACGCATCGTGTGCATCGACCTATCGCCCTGCAGAAACGTTCCTCGTCGCTTTTTTCTTTCTTTCTTTTTTTCTTTCCTCATTTCTTTTTCTTTTCTTTTTATCGTCAAACACCGAGACCGATCCTCGAGAGTCTCTGAGAAAATCCATACGACCATCTGCAAGGGATGCTAATCGTTTTCTACTTAATCCCTACTTGAACAGATAAACTTGTCAAAGATTTCAGGGAAATTTTTATTCGACCAGATAATCGTTTTCATATGTGTGCCATGACATAAACATTTAAATTAACGTTAAATGATGTGTTATATATTTTCGACGTGAAATCGTCAAAGTGATAATTAACAATCATCACCCGAGATACAAATTATAGAAATCGAAAATTGTATCTCTCTCTTGTTCTCTTAATATTTTATGATAATATTTGTATTTACAAAAAGCGCGCAGCGAGCAAGCGTGTTTGCACGAGAAGGGATACGAAATTTTCCACTGTGGAAAGAAACCATATTGAGACACAGAACAAGCCACGAGTCTCGTGCACAGATTTCGGCCATATTCCATCGGTCGTTCTCGTTTTTAAGTGTTCTAATCGTTCGTTTAAACTACTACAAGGTGGACTATTTTTGTAGGCGTGACTAAGGACTGATTTATATTTTCTAATTTTCTTGTCGTTCGAGGATTATGTGGAAAAAAAGAAATAAAATTAAGATGGTTTCCAATTACACTCTATTTCCACCTTTATTCCCTTTCCTCGAGTTATTCCTTGGAGAAATGACAGCTTCGATATTAAACACACACACCCCACCGTCTGCTTAATTTGAACAAAAGAGGAAGATAGAAAAAAAATGATTGGAATATATGAAAAACAATTTGATATCAATGAAACCCTAAAGTGCCGAAACGAAACTCTCATACAAGTGATACCGAAAGAAATAAAATAAGAGAGGAATGAGAAAGTACACACTTAATACGAGTCATAAGAGCCCCCGAGTTCTTATCTACATGTGTATTTGTACTTTTTCCACTTGTTCGTGGCATTATCGTTAAAGTCATTAAATGCCATTAAATGTCACTTCGCGCAAAGTTAACGATAGATTTATCTTGTTACGTAGTTATACAGATTGCATTGATCTTTTTTTTTTCCTCCCGCCTTTTTTTATTCCATACGAGTTTGATCGATCGTTATAAAAATTTATGCGAATGGACGTGTAAATAAGTAGCAGGTAAATACTTATTAACATGTGTAACAAATTAAAATAGAAAAGAAAATTTCCGTTACAAATTTCTATTTTGGTCGTTTACGTGAAATGATATCGCTACCGGCTGATGACTTGGCGAAGGCGACTTGTCATTTCGCGCGAGCACACACACACACACACACATGTACATATATATACACGCTTATATCTATAGGGGAAAAAATCATAAGCATGTTAACAGCAGCAGCAGCAGCAGCGAATCGCTCGCTCGAGGGTTTTTCCGAGTCATTAACTCGTTCCGCGAATGAGCCAGAATCGCGATAGCGCGCACTGTGCCGGAAGGAGGATCAAAGGAGGTGTTTATAAAAGCCGAACCTGCTCAAGAGACATAATGCTCGACGTTTTAAAGACGTTATTCTCCCTTCCCTATTTCTCGTCTCCTTAGGATCACGATAAAGTAACGTCGTCGTTAGGCTTACTTTGAGACTGTTAAAAGCCATCAACGAACGAACGATCACGATTATAACTCAAACTTTCAAAAGTAAATAATATAACTGGAGAGTGTTGCGTTAGTGTTGTAATATTTATCGTTTAACACGAAACACCCCCCATATATTATGTTAAAATCATTTCGTTTCAATCTATCGGTAGAAAAATTCTATCAACGAACAACCTTAAAAAAATGATAACGTTACATTACTTCAGGAAATATCTTTAAGAAGAACTGTTGCATTTTCCAGAAATATATGCCCAACGATTCGAATATTTCGTTAAAGAAGAAGAAGAAGAAGAATCGAGACGAGACCATTATTACTAACATTCGTAGGACCAATCTGGAAAGATCGCTTATCTCTCTTAGTTCAGTACATATATATATACCAAAGTGGATTTGGTCTGTTTCCATTCGGTCCTTAGAAAGTTTCCTTGCGGAAGAAAGACGAAACTGCAGGATTGTCGAGGGTAATGAGGTGTATCGGTCGATTGGTCTGAAAGTATATCGGTGTTACGTCGATGTAACAGAGGTTCTCCTTCTCTTTCTTACACAAATGTAGAGGGTCGTTAGCGTGTCATGGTTGCTTTTCTTACCAATTCTGTTTTTACCCCCTCCCACTCTCCAAGTTTCTTATGTTGGCTCATCTTAACCAATGCTATTCGTACCAGGGAACTATTCTATATTTACGATTTCGGAACCTCGGTTACTATCTCTCTTCCTCTTTCTCGCAAAGTACATTAAACCCAAGTAAGGATTCATCCGATCCTTCCACTCGTAGGTTCTGTTAGTTTCCTTCCTTCGACTTCTTCCGCTCATTCGTTCATTCGTACATTTGTTCGTTCGTTCGTTCGTTCGTTTGTTTCACGACACGTGCTGAAAACAGGGCCCCCAGCTCCAATTCTTTCCACCCCCATTTACCACCCGGTGACTTTGAGACGAGTATTACGAACCCCCTAAGCGTTGAGTCCCTTCCTTCCCTTTCTTTTTTTCGGTGGACCCGCTTACGGACACGTGACGGTACACGTGCGTCGAATTGAACGTGTCCTCCGTGTTTCCTGAGCACAAACATATGTATGTACATATGTATGTATTGTATGTATGTGCATGTGCATGTGTGAAAAGGTCTATTGAAATCGATATAGCTAATGAAGATTTTCTTCCATTTGTATAGACAAATTAGTCGTTTTCAGTGGAAGGAAGAATAGAACGGGTGCGTGCATGTGTGTTAGTCCTATTAATATAATTTAATTTAAAATTTAAATAGATTGAGTATTAGTGTTCTGCTTAAAATGGTATATTTCCGTATTAGCAAAAAACTATGCTCCCTGACTAACAAAGATTCTTCGAGAACAAAGCTTTGGAATATATTAGCCACATGTTTTTGCTCTTTTCCTACGGGGTAAAATGTGTGTTCGGTGTTGGGTTCGTTGGGAATCCTTCTCGCCTTTCTTTCTCTTCCGAATACGTAAGGGCAAAAGAAAGCTTGTCGCATAGTATGGTATACTTAAGGGCTATATGATTGTGTTATAAAGTAGTAAAGAGGATTGACGAGAGGTGAAGGGAAAGAGGGCATCGGTATAGCACACGTGGTATCTGCGTAGCATATGCGCAGATAGGGGTGTGTTAAAGGCATTAGAAAGAAGAAGAAGAAGGGAGAGACGACTTGGCATCCGATGCGTGTCGGCCAGATGTCCTGAAAAAGGGCCAAGGAAATTCCCAAGGGCACCGAACGCCCTCGCGGAATATACTATATCTACTACCTATATATTTATATTAGTCTATGTATATATGCACGTATATATATATATGTACGTGTGTACGCCATCACTTGGAATCTGATATTTTCAAATTAGTTTTCCACGCCTTCTCTCGAATCTTCTTATTAAATCTTCTTCTCTAAGATACATATAATTAAGTAACTAATCGCTACCCTTTCATTCATTCTATCAGTTATTTAGCACCTTTTAACATCAAGATGTTCTATCCATGATTACAGTCTATTTGAATCTTTTTTTTTCTCTTCCCATTAAGATGAAATTCTGTATTCGTTTCTCTCGAAAATGAATATGCATATTTTGATTATAATATTATATCGTTGAGCATTGTAAATATGTCTATCTTTGATATCTGAATATTCATAGTGGATTATTTTTTTGATATCACCTTGAGAAATTAAAATGACAGCATTGATAGACCATTTGTGATCGTACCTATAATTAAATTATTTAAATAAATAACTTTAATTTATTTTGTTTATTTCACGCGTAATATAAATTTCTTAATAATTCAAATAAATCTTGTTTCTGTAGAAATATTTCAGTTCAATTGAAGCCATTTTGTTATCTAAAATTAATCTTGCATTTAAAAGGAGACATCAGAGAATTAATTGGAGTAAATTACCGTGTTGAAAAATTTGTTAAAAAAAATGACGAGTTTGCGAGTAAAGTATGTACGCGGAGGACATTCTCCGGGGATTTAAGTCTATTCCTATCCGAGTTGGTCGAATCTCTCAAAGTAGGGGAAAGTCGAAATCGGCTTTTAGGAAGGTCGACCCACGGGACTAATAAGTCTGATTGCGTCAGCTGCGCGCGTCTTCATCGTTTCTGGCAGCATGTAGTCGATATCTCGACGTATTCCTCTCGTTGTCGTCCTCATCCTCATCCTCATCTTCGTCCTCGTCTTCGTCCTCGTCCATGGCCCTCGTCCATAGCCCTCGTTCCTCACCCTCTTGTGATCCTGTCGTCTTTCTGCGGTCGAGTTGTTCGTCCCTGTGGATGGCACGTGAAAGATACGACGTGGTCTAATCCAACAGGGCTTTGGGAACCAGATGGCCTCGTCGACGCCAATCAACTAATCCCTCTGTTACCCTGCTCTTGACATCCACCCTTGCTTTAACCCCACTTCCCAGCTATTCTTATTTTCTTTTAAATGTTTTCCCACAAATTTCTATCTTTTTACCTTTTCCATAAATATATATTATATATTAAAAATGTATATCAATATTTTATTTCTTTTATTTTCATTTGATGACGTCGAGAAATCAAACTTAATTTACGAATTGAAACATATAAACTATCTGCTGACGTTATTGCCAAACAATTAATTTACCCTGTACTTAATCACTCATCCATCCCTTCTTTCAATCCTCCCATTGATTATTCATTTCTTTCTAATATTTTATTAGAAATGTCGATCTCTTTATTATATTTTATTCGTTTTATTCTACTTTCAATGACGTCGAAATCAAACATTATCGACAGGTTAGAATACAGACCTATCGTTATCAAAAATCAACTAATTCCTTTGTTACTCAGTCCTTGATACTAAAACTTGCTTCAGCGCTACTTCTTTTTTTAACAAACATTTTAACCAAAATTTCTATGTTACTACATTTCTAGAATATATTACAGATGTATGTATATTTAACATTTTTTCTTTTTTTTCTTTTTTTCTTTGAATGACGTCGAAATCAAACAGGATTTACGGATTAGAACATATAGCTATCTACTGACGTTATCGCATATTTACGACAGAAGCGATAGTATGTGATCGTTATAAGCGAAACACTCTCTCTCTCTCTCTCTCTCTCTCTCATGTAGACTTATACGAGAGCAAACACATCTGTTCCTGTGTTAGCCAACCTGTCGGCTGGCAAGTTTGGCAACCCGCTCGAATTCGTCTTTCTAACTCTTGTCGCGATTTGTCGAGCTCCCCCACTCACATCCCCCCTCGTCATTCTGTTTCACCTGTTTCAACGTTTCTCGCACATGCGTCAATAAATTTCATTTCTCCGAGACGAGATAGAAAAAGAGAAATAGGGGGATTGGAAGAACGAGAGAGAAAGAGAGAGAGGCATATTTCTCTCTACCTATCAAATTGGCTTCGTCATCGGTTTACGGTTACCAACACATCGCATTAACTCGCTACGTCTTCCTTCCGAGCAATCTAAAAAGTCTATTTCTGATCTCGCGACTCGTAATAGATACATCTCACGCGTTGCAAGGTGATTTATCTTTTTCTCAAGAGTTTCGCTAGCTCCGACGATCAGATTAAATTGGCGTCCATGAGTTGGTGTTATTATCTCGAGCCCCTCTTTTTTCGTTTCTCTTTTTTTTTAGTTTTTTTTTTTTCTGTTCTTGCGTTCTTCATCCGAGAAACCCACTATCCTTCCTGTACGTTAATCCTGAACAATAGGAAATATCTTGCAAGAGGGAACCCGTATAATTTACGATTAACTACCTTATCTGATACAACCTTTTACGAGTTGTTCTTGATATTCGATTCACGATTATTATCTTCGTAATATTCAATCGAATTCGAACGTTCGAACACACCTGGATAAGAAATTTACGATTTATGATTGTAACTTTTTAAACAATTTATACATTTTCATCATATTATATTTGCGTGTGTAATCAATGTAAATTAAATCAAATGAAAAATCTTAGGAAAGATCGTGAAAACTGAATGGTCTTGATAAATTCTTGAATAAGTTGATAACGAATGGAAAGGATGTTGTTCCTTGTTCTTGTCTTCGTCGTCGTCGTCGTCGTCGTCGTCGTCCTCCTCGTGTTCGTAGTTGTCGTCATCGTTCTCGCATAGTTTATAATCTCTAAATATTTGATGGGTAGACCGTGTGGTCGTTCTCGCATCTGCGCCGGTGTCAGCTTCAATTATTAAAGCTCTGCCATATGTCCTCTCTCTCGCTTGGTTATCTCCTCCCTCTCCCTTCCCTCCCCCTCCTCCCCTTATACTTTACTATATTCTATATCGTCACCGCCTTCGTTTTACCCTTTTCTAGTAGTGACAAGCCTTACTATTTCTCCAAACAACGTATTTATTTCAGCTTCATATTTATTGGGTCAATATTTAACCAAATGTTTGATCATTATCTTCAAGAAATAGTATTTACAATTGATCTTTATTTATAGTTATCGTTATGTTAAATGAATGGTAATTGTAACAATATATTAGTTACGGCCTATAGTATATAGGCGTTATTTAAAAAAACTATCTTAAAGAAATAGCATGTAGTATTTACTATAATATATATAAAATAACAATTTATGCAAAGCAATATTACCTTGTAACATAATTAATATTACATCTCATAATACAAAAAAAGTGACAGAGTATTAATAATAAAATATTTTATTTAATATTTCTTTTTTATAATCTATTAATATTATATTTATTAAAGAAAAAATATTTGACCAAATAAATATGAGTATTAATTCTTTAGATATTTGACTGATATTATCGGATAATCTTTTCTCACGATAATCTTGTCAAATCTTGTTTCCTCATTAGTCTTTTGAACTCGTTTCGTTAAGGTAATAAAATCGATAGCCTTTTTAGCAGGGTTAACGTTAGAAAGCTATCGTTTGCGAAAGCCGGCCAAATGCCACTCGATAGACGAAATACAAACTAAAGCATCACTCCTCGTTCCCTCTTGCAACACCCTTCCCACAAAGAGCAGGCTGTTACCTACCGAGCGACTTATTAAACGAGATTGCTCTTGTAAAACAGTTGGCCGTGGATTCGGACCCTCGACCTCTCTCGATGACAGATGGATACATGCATGTATGGAAAGATTATATAGAAATATATGGATGTAGTACCAATCCAGACGAGTTCTGCGAACGATCAAGCGAATAAAACAAAAAAACAAAAAATACAAAACAAAAATAAATAAAATCGGATGCAACGCGGAATTTTATATTTTCGTTGGAAATAGAAAAAAAAAAAAGAAAACAAAAATGTAACAATTTCATTTCCAATTTTTTTCTTCCCTTCTTTTTTATTATTTTTTTTCTTTTTAAATATACACATATCTACCACAAACCGAACGAGATATATTTAAAGGAATGTCTGGCTTTTAAAAATATACACTATCGATCAAAAGTTTTTCTACGCGCGTCAACTAAAACTGATTAATTTTTCTTACCATATCAATTATATCTAATTGTAGAAGGAAATAGACAATCTTCTATTTACAGAAGATCTAATAGTTAAAAATAAAAATTTAAATGTATTGTGATATCATAAAAAGTTGCTGCGAAAACTTAATATTCATAATTTAGGGAACTGATGAATTTTTACATCATCAAAGTCATGTAAAACACGTGGAAAAATAAAGGAATGTTAACAAAATGGAAACCTATAGTTTGAGCATAGAGTGTTATGCAAATGCAGTAGACGTACCTAAAATTTTGATCGGTAGTGCACATATTCATCGGTATCGAGTGTTTATTCAGATTTTGGTCAGATTTTATTAGATTTAAAAACAATTATACGTTGTTATAAATAAAAATTTAATTAATAGAAACGTAACGTTAATAATATCAAATTTAAAAATATTAAACAATCAGTTTGATATTCGTATGAGTTTGATCGTGTACATTTCAAAGGGTATATTGCAAGCTACAATGATGATTGAAAAGGACACACAAATGGGCGAATTGATTGACAGATGATAGAGACAGCATTCCCGATTGGACAGACACGGTAGGCTCGTGCGTATATTCCTACACCGTGCACGTTTAATTCAAGTAATGCAATAGTAGTCGGAATAGGATCCGATGTTGGCCAGGCCAATTACGAATTATGATACCCAACGTGCACTCTCTGTTCTGTCAGACCTCGTTTGTTTTATAGTTTAGAAATCCATTTCGTAAAATTTAAGGGGCACACCTAGTGTGACAGCCAAAAAAAAGACGATTTTTGGGAATTAAAAAAAAAAAAACTAGTGAATCAATCGTTTTAAAATTTTGAGGGTATATTTATACATGTTTTGAGAATACACAGTAAAATTTTTGGAATAATATATTAAATATTTTTGAAATAACACGCGATCTCCGGCGGYGCCAAAAAAAAAGGTCCTCCACTGCTGGAGTGATTGCAGCCTTCTCCGTTGATAAAACCAAAAAAAAAAAAATTCTCGTTAAACAAAAACATATTGTCTGTACGATGACCCTCGGGCGAACAAAAAAATCAAAAATTGACAAAATGGCGGCATGTTGAAAAAAAAAGTTAAATTTTACCCAAAATTTTGGTCGTTTTTGGCCTACCAAAATCCGATTTTTGATTAGATCAAAAAACTGGAGGGTCATCGTATGGAGAACTATATAGAGAAGATGTAAAAAAAATTTGATAGCGATCGGATCATTTGTCTCCGAGTAATCACTCCAGCAAATTCGAAAATGCTGTTTCGAGAAAAACGCGTTTAAAGATAAAATGCAACTACCTAACTGCCGAGCGGCTACTCTTTTAAATGGCTGTAACTCAAAAACTATTTAAGATATCGATTTAAAATTTTAGTATGTTATTTTTAAAGGTATAACCTATCGAAATATGAAAAAAAAAAAAATCGATTTTTTGAAAATTTCACACTAGGTGTGCCCCTTAAAATAAAAGAAATTAATCGATTTTTTGACAACAAACATTTTTTTTGATGACAAACTTTTCTCGTATTCAATCATGTTATTCTAAAAATAAATATATTTAAATAATATAAGGTAATAAATATATATGCTTAATTAGACTTGTCTTCTTACAAATATTTGATAAAACTAAAAAAAAAGAAACATTTTATTTATAAAAATAAGCTAGATTTTCTCTATCTGTTTTAATTGACATAGAACGAAAAATGTATGGACAGTAAAATGTTAAAATTCGTAGTTTGTTCGTGTTTTCTCGAATAAACAGAATAATAATAGTATAAAATCGTTTTTTACGAGAAAAAAAATATATTCTCTCCATGGTGTTATCGCTTGTGGCATAAAAACGATGGACATGCATCCACAGCCATCTTGTTTTTCCTAGTCAGTTATCACAATGAAAACCCGTTATTATTGACTCGACCCGCAGGATGCATGGCGTCCGATAGAAATCACATATTCCATGCGACCTGCGTTTCCCTTCTTCCTCACCGTTTTGCTTGCTCGTCTACCAATATCCCCCTCTTACAGTTGCCTCTTTCTATTACTACTGTTGCTGGTAGCGTGGTAGTTACGTTATGGTGCTGGTGCATCAGTTCGAACTACGCCCCTGAAGTCTGATAACACGATAGCATCGCACCATTAGCTCGCCCTATCTGTCAGAAGACACGTGCTGTTTCAATTACGTTGTCATAAAGGTAGCACAATTGAGAAAACGAATATGTCAGAGAAAAAGAGCTTTACTTGTTTTATTTTTCTTTCATCATTTATCTTACTATTTATCTCACACTTTCATATATTCTTCTTTTTACAATAGTATGAAATTCAATGTTTAATATAATAATTTAAACCAGAATGTTCACATGCATATGATTAATTCATTACTGTTTCAAATTATTGGTAATTATTTACTTGAATTTATATACAGGAATTTCTGTTTTTATTGTTACGTTATTTTTAAAACAATTGACATAAGGCACGTAGCTATCTCCTTAAAGAATTAAAATAAATTAAAAAAAACAATTGACATCTTTCATGCCACCTATGAAAGTATAAATTCCCATATTCTGTATGGATATGGAAACATTCTTATTTTTTTAATAAGTTTTCTTTTATAATTGATTTGTTTTAATTTTATAATTTAATTATTTTAAAAATATTCGTTACGAGGTTTCTTTTCTATAGGATTGTATTTTTCTGTGCGGTATGATATAGTTTTTAGTGTATGTTGTCTATATTCTCTTCGTTATTTGTTAACATACTTATATTTAATTTGTTTATATATTCTATATAAAATATATATATATTTTATATATGTTCTATAGATATCGACTTATAATGATTAATTTTTATTGTTTGGGTTAATAAAGTATATATTTCGACAATTGTTATGTTTCTATATGCTATTTTTAACAATTCGATATTTTTCTGTAATATACAGAAAAAATGCAAAATTATAAAGAAGTCATGACGTCATCAGATGTCGCTGCGTTTCTTTGCGGAGACTACCGCGCTGCAGCGGCGATCACCGTACTAAAAATCTATCAGCTGTATATGTTCCAGCGTAGTGCATCATCTCGTTTAATCCAGGTAATTGAAAAGTACAATATTTTACACCTTCCCATTATATATCAAACGATAGCTACACATAAGATTTTCATACGTGAGTGTTTTCAAAACGAAATATTAAAAAGTTCGAAAGATATTCATCAAAATAATCATCGAAGTATAGGTAGCTCGTACACATACACTCATGTATTTGATTTTCTTTTTATATTATACTAATGCAATTTTATATATATTTTTTACTTCTCTTAGTTTGCAAGCATTGGAGAGTCCAGAACGAATACATATACTCAGTTAAAACAATTGTGTTTACTATTTTTTATCTTCATATTCATCGAGGTAAGCGTTATTCTTTTTTTAACCTATATAGAAATGCATAGAAAGAGTGAGAACGAGAGTAGAGAGAGAGAAAGAGAGAGAATAAGTAAACAAAAAATTCACCTACAGGCAATTATGAATACGTATGTATATTTCCAGGAATGTCCTACGAGGTGAAAGAGAAGAAAGACAGCCGAAACAAAACGTAAACAGCCGAACGTTCGACGAAGGATAAGCAGTAACGTACCTCATTCCCCCGCCGTCCTTCAACTAGTTAAGACCTGACGTGACGTGTAACGTATTAAACTATTGATTAATTTTATTTCTAACATATTATCTAATTAAAACATTCGACAACTGCGCTGATTAGACTACTTTTTATATCTTACATTGATTCTTTATGATAGAATATCTTTTAAAGGGTGCTATGCCTTCAGAAATGATTCACAGGGA